>NW_020190367.1:0-14379 GCF_002263795.3 Bos taurus
TCGCCACGCATTTCATTCCGCTCTCCCCCTTTCGACCCTCCCGCCTTTTTTCGCTTCCTCTCTCCGCTCTGTCGTCCCTATCCTTCGCTTCCCATCGTTCGTCTCTCCGCTCCTTCCCGCGTCTCTTCATCACCTTCTCGGTCGCCCCTCACCTTTTGTTTCTTCTTTCACTCTTCCTTTCTTCCTTCACTACTCAGCCGTCTTCAAGCTTCCCCGCATCGTAAGCCACGTACTTCGATTCTTCTTCCCTCCTTTTCGCCCCTTCTTCCTGCACCGTACTTCTCGACCCCAAGAGCCTCTCCCGTTCCCCTTGTCGTTCTCCTCCTCCCCTTTTCGCCTGCACCTGCTTCTCGCTCTCGCCTTTCTCTCCCCGAGACCTCTTCGCCGTCCCTGGTATTCGCGCTCTCTCTGTTTCTTTTTCTTCATGCTTCTTTCTTCTCTCTTTCTCTGCAGTTTTCCTCCTTCGCGCTTCTCAGCCTCTCGTTCCGTCCAACTTTCGTCTTCTCGCGGTCTCATCTTCCTCCCTCTCCCTCCACTCCTCGTGCTCTCGCGTCCAGCTTTTTTCTCCTTTCCCGCAAATCATCCTCCTCCTCCTCTCTCTCATCCGGATATCTCCCCCACTCTGTCGCCCTCTTCTCCCTCGCCGCTTTTTCCGTGCTTTCTCTCGATCCTTTCCTCTCTCCATCTCAGCCCCTTTCAATCCATTTTTTTCGGTCGCCCGCTTCCCCCCGTAACCGCCGACTCTCATGCTTCCTTCCGCACCTCCTTCCTCTTCGTCCTCCCGCTCTACGATTCCCTCGTCCTCCGACTCACCCCTCGCTTTCGTTCCGCTCGCGAGTTTTCCCTCTTTCCGCTCGCCCCTGGAGTCTCTTCCTCTCTCCTTCATCCGTTCTCGACGCTTTTCACTTTCTCCTCTCGGTTTCCCGTTCGTCTTTTCTCATTTTCCCCGTTCTATCGCTCGGGCGGCCCGTTTCCGATCCCCACGCCTCCCTCTCTCGACACGGCCTCTTCCTCCCCTTACTCTTTTCTCCTCGTCATTCTCTCCCCCTCCGTTCTTCTATTCTTCTCGTTCCACCTGAGCCGCAACCTCCCCTTCCATTTCCCTTCCTTTCTTCCCCCCTCGGAGGCTCTCCCCACCTTCGCCTTGATTCTTAATTCCCTTCGCTCGATCGATTTCATTCTGCTCCCGTTCGCTGCGCCCGTTTTCAGCATCTTTTTCTCTTCGCCACCCCCCCCTACGCCTTCCCCCTTTCCCTCCCTTCTTTCCTCTCCGTTCCTCTTCCTCGCCGTCTTCCCTCTCTCGCCATTCAGTCCGTCTTTTCACCTCACCCCTCGGTTTCCTTTTCCTCTCCCTCATTTTCTCTGTTTCTCGTCCTCCTTGCTCGCGCTCCTCTGCCGCTCCACTCCTATGTCCCTTCCGCTCCACTTCGCTCAAGCCCCTAGAGATCCGCTCTCCCCGCTCCCGTCCCTTCTCCCTTTTTTCTCCCCCTCTTTTCCCCGGTACGTGCTCGTAACTTCTCCTCCTCCCTTTTCCACGCTTTTCCCTCCCCTTTTCATTTCCCTGAGTCTCTTTCCATATCTGTTCTTCTCTCCCTCCGATACTTCTTTTCCGCTTTCGGTCCCTCCCTCCCTCCTTTTTCCCCCGTCGATTTTTTCCTCTTCGTCCCGACATGTTACGGGGCATCCCGTGACTGGATCACGGCAGGAGCAGGGGGCTGAGCAGCACCCTATCACTTGTGACCGAGTCATGCACTGATCGTCATTTGGCTCAAAGTGGCACTACACTGTGACCCTACACGATCAGCTGCCGTTGGCAGGCACTGATCAAACTGGCTTGATTCGATGCTACAAGGCACCGGTATATCAGTGCACTGCCCGAGTCTCGAGTCTGATCGGCACTGGAGCACGTGCTACTCACTGCACTGGCCACGGCGGCGGACTCATCAGTGATCAGGCATTGCCTACCATGTACGTGGTCACAGGACTGATTCATTCTTGTGCACGGTTGAGCGCGCTCACTTGATCATGCAGGAGCACCTACAGCGTATTTCATCCACGACTCACGTCGGCGTCGCCACCCACCCCTTGCCACCCTCAATGATTATGTGAGCTACCTAGTGCTTACAGGCACTCGGTGAAGATCATACACCCAGCAGGTGTATCCGTGATCAGGCACGGATGCACGTGAGCTGATTCATGCACTTAGCAGGAGACTGATTCAGCACTTTGAGCACAAACTTCTTGATAGCATTGCATGAGGCACAGGAACGCCCAGCCACGGATGCACCCGGAGGGAGTCATACACGAAAGGGACAAGAGCACCGCACTTGTTGAGCACTGGTGATTCCGCAGGCATCCTTTGAGACCGTGACGGAGCATGGATCGGAGCACTATCGCATTATCCAGTGTAGTGTATCACGTGACTGAAGTGGCGCGGACTGCTGATGGGTTGACGGACATCGCGCCATCCCTCAGCAGGGGGCTATCATTACACGTGACTGTCAGGTGCCGCTTGGGAGGCAAAAAACAAGCCACGGAGGAGGCACGAAGCAAACCTACTCCCCAGCAGCCAATAGTCATATTTGGTACACGTCAGGTGGAGAATCAGGCGGCTCAGCGGGCAAAAGCAAGCAAGCGGAGGCAGGTCAAATGACGGCCAGCACAGCGCCAATGGGCAAGCAGTATCCGACGCAGCAGGAATCGCGGCAGCGCAGCGTTCGGGCAAGTGGCAAGCAGAGGATCAGACAGGAAATGCACGCAAGGCTTCATCAGCCCAGATCACGGACGGAGCAGCACTGGGCACGCGCAGCAGTACAACTGGACACGTGACCGCACATGCACGGACACGGTGCAGATCATGCACTGAGCACAGCGCGATTCCAGACACTGGCTGCACGAGGTTCTTGACCATGCCGCCCCTCGATGACGTGTGAGATTGCTAGACACGCCCTCATGCGTAATGCGAGCAGGCACGTACTCACGTGGGCTGCTCATGGCACGTCGAAGTACGTGGCGCTTGAACAGGCACGTTCTGCCACGTTGTTCCGTTGATCATACGCGCCCGCAACGTTAAACGCGCATGCACACATCACGTGGGCTGATCGGCACGGCTGTCAGGGTTCTGTGGGTCAGGAAGGATCACGAAGCTACTCCTTTTCAATACTGGTACACGGATGCAGCATGCCACAAATCCACGAAATGAGCAGGCACTCACGGGACTATAGGTACGTTCTTGCAAAGGGACGTGCATGGCACTGATGCACGTCCGCGAGTGAGGCACTCGCACGTGGCCGGAGATGCTGATGCACGTAGCAAACAGTACGTGCGGCACCGTGACTTGATCATGCCACCTCTCATCCCCCGTCTCGTCGCCGCCCCTCCCCTCCTCTTTCGCTTCTTTCCTCTTCCTTTTCGTCTCTTCTCTCCCTCTTCCTCTCGGTCCTCGCCCGTCTCGTTCTGTCCTCCACCCCTCGACGGTTCTCCCCGATCAAGTATTTAATCCTGCACACTGATCAACCTGACTCATCATGCCACTGATCACGTGGCTGATCCACACACGCTATTCACTGTGAGCACTTGTAGTATACTGCATGCACCTGACTCATCATCTTCAGCTCCACCGTACCGTATATCATACTAACTGATCACGTGCGCTATCATCACCTATCAGGGCTCATTCAGATCGTGGATTCATTAGCATATGGATACACGTGGCTGATCACACACGTATCACGTGACTTGATCATGCACTGATACGGCTATCATGCAGCTTTGTTACTGTGACTGATCATGCCACTTTCACGAGATCTGATCATGCCTGACACTGGATGATTCAGTGATGACCGTGGATATCATGCACGTCACGTGGAATCCCATGACATCACGGTGGGTTCTCCACACTGTTCCACATGGACTTATCACACACCTGTCATGCTGATCTTCCGTCATCGTCACGTGGATATCTGCACGATTCACGTGCTATTTACACATGTATTACGTGATCTGATCGCACTGTCCACGTGGCTACTCATGCGCTGATCACGTTGGCTATCATGCACTGTCAGCCGTGGCCTGATTCATGCCTCAGATGATCAACGTAGCACCCCATTGTACTGCGTCACGTGACTTGATTGCACTTGAGCACGTAATTTCATGCACTGATTCATGTGGTGTGATCAAGAGCTGATCACGTGGTAATCGCACTGTTAAGTTTCGGTTTGGATCTATGAATGATTCTCGCAATTACCATGTACTGTAGTCACGTGGACATATGCTGTCCGTAGCCTCCTATTGCAGTGTCTTCTCAACTGATCATGGGCTGATGCTATGCACTGATCACGTGACTGATCATGCACTGACAATGTGGCATCATGCAACTCCATCACGGTGACTGATCATGACCACGGATCACCTTTCACTGATCACGCACCTGATCACGTGGCTACTCGTTGCACTTATCACTTGCGCTGTCGTCATACACTGGATTCTTTCGCTCTTCAGCTACCAATGTTCACTGGATCACGTTGACTGATCATTCGCACTGATCATGTGGCTGATCATGCCAAAACTGAAACACTGACCTATCATGCAACTGACACCTGACTTATCCATGTCTCACTGTATCACGTGCCTATCATCCATGCTACCTGATCACATGGTGCTGGTCATACACGGATCACGTGCCCTGGTCATTACACTATCACCTTTGGCTGATCATGCCACTGATTCACGTGACTATCAATGCACTCGATCTCGAGATGATCAATACATTGATCACGTAACTGATCGGCATCTGATCATCTGCGTGACTTATCATGCCAACTGATCATTCTCGGCTATCATTCGCACTGATCACATGGCTGGTCATACATTCTCTATCACGTGCCTTGTCCATGCACAGTTAATGAACTGATTTCATGTCCACCCCATTCGCACGTTCACTAGATCATTGCGCCTCGATCTCTCGAGCCTCTGATTCATACATTGATTCACGTTTGACTGGATCATGCACTGATCAGGATTCTGATCATGCGACTATCACGTTCCGTGCTAAATGCACTGATCACTTGAGCGGACACCTTACAGTCGTCCTGAACTGATCCAGCTGTTCAAGATCAACTGTGTCATGCACTGATCCCTAACTGAAACTGGCTGATCATGCACAGATCCGTGATTGATAATGCACTGCTCGAGTCTGTCTCCTGATCACGTGGCTATCATGCATGCTCACGTGGCTGATCATGCGTATGACCACGCAGCTACCATGTATGGTCACATGACTGAATCATGCACTGATCGCGTGACTGATCATGCAGTGATCACGTAGCTATCATGCATACTCAGTGGCTGATCATGCCAATGATTATGTAGCTACCTGTTACAGGTCACGTCAATGATCATACACCATCAGGTGACTGATCATGCACTGATCACGTGGCTATCATGCACTGATCATGAGATGATATGCATGATCACGTCTATATCCATGCACTGATCACATGACTGCCATGCACTGATCACCCGGATGATCATACACTAATCATGTGACAGATCATGCACTGATCACGTGGCTGATCATGCACTGGATACCGTGACTGAGCATGGACTGATCACATGACTATCATGTAGTGATCACGTGGACTTAATGGCGCTGATCATGTGACGTGATCATGCGCTGATCATGTTTGCTATCATACACTGATCATGTGCCTCTGGAGGCAAAAAACAAAGAGCTGAGTAGGCACGAATCAAACAGTCAGCAGGCATAATCATGGAACTCAGGTGTGAGGAATCATGCTGCTCAGCTGGCAATAATCAAAGCAGCTGAGCAGGCAGGAATTACGCAGCACAGCTGCAATTGTCAAGCAGATGACAGGCAGGAATCGTGCAGCTCAGCTGGCAATTGTCAAGCAGATGAGCAGACAGTAATCACGCAGCTCAGCAGGCCCAGATCACGTGACTGGAGCATGCACTGTTCACCGTGGCTGATCATACACTGATCACGTGACTGATCATGCACTGATCACTTGGATATCATGCACTGATCACATGGCTGATCATACACTGTTCACGGTGTCTGACCATGCACTGATCACGTGGCTGATCATACACTGCTCATGGTAACTGATCATGCACTGATCACGTGGCTCTCATGCACTGAATACGTGGCTGGAACATGCACTCTTCACGTGGCTGATCATACTCTGCTCACGTAACTCATCATGCACACATCACGTGGCTATCGTGCACTGCTCAGGTGGTTTGTCATGGAATGATCACGAAAGCACCATATACTGGTCACTGACTGATCATGCACAAATCACGTAAATGATCATGCACTGTTCACGTGACTGATCATGTACTGATAACGTGACTGATCATGCACTGATCACGTGGCTATCATGCACTGATCACATGGCTGGTCATACTGATCACGTGCCTGGTCATGCACAGATTACATGACTGATCATGCACTCATCACGTCACTGATCTTGCACTGATCTCGAGTCTGATCATACATTGATCACGTGACTGATCATGCACTGATCACCTGACTGATCATGCACTGATCACGTGGCTATAATGCACTGATCACTTGGCTGGACCTACACTGATCACGTGCCTGGTCATGCACTGATCAACTGGCTGATCATGCACAGATCACGTGATTGATCATGCACTGATCTCGAGTCTGATCTTGCACTGATCACGTGGCTATCATGCACTGCTCACGTGGCTGATCATGCGATGATCACGCAGCTACCATGTACTGGTCACATGACTGATCATGCACTGATCGCGTGACTGATCATGCAGTGATCACGTAGCTATCATGCACTACTCACGTGGCTGATCATGCAATGATTATGTAGCTACCATGTACAGGTCACGTGAATGATCATACACCCATCAGGTGACTGATCATGCACTGATCACGTGGCTGATCATGCACTGATACCGTGACTGAGCATGGACTGATCACATGACTATCATGTAGTGATCACGTGACTTAATGGCGCTGATCATGTGACTGATCATGCGCTGATCATGTTTGCTATCATACACTGATCATGTGCCTCTGGAGGCAAAAAACAAAGAGCTGAGTAGGCACGAATCAAACAGTCAGCAGGCAATAATCATGGAACTCAGGTGTGAGGAATCATGCTGCTCAGCTGGCAATAATCAAGCAGCTGAGCAGGCAGGAATTACGCAGCACAGCTGCAATTGTCAAGCAGATGACAGGCAGGAATCGTGCAGCTCAGCTGGCAATTGTCAAAGCAGATGAGCAGACAGTAATCACGCAGCTCAGCAGGCCCAGATCACGTGACTGAGCATGCACTGTTCACGTGGCTGATCATACACTGATCACGTGACTGATCATACACTGATCACTTGGATATCATGCACTGATCACATGGCTGATCATACACTGTTCACGTGTCTGACCATGCACTGATCACGTGGCTGATCATACACTGCTCATGTAACTGATCATGCACTGATCACCTGGCTCTCATGCACTGAATACGTGGCTGAACATACACTCTTCACGTGGCTGATCATACTCTGCTCACGTAACTAATCATGCACACATCACGTGGCTATCGTGCACTGCTCAGGTGGTTTGTCATGGAATGATCACGAAGCTACCATATACTGGTCACTGACTGATCATGCACAAATCACGTAAATGATCATGCACTGTTCACGTGACTGATTATGTACTGATAACGTGACTGATCATGCACTGATCACGTGGCTATCATGCACTGATCACATGGCTGGTCATACTGATCACGTGCCTGGTCATGCACAGATTACATGACTGATCATGCACTCATCACGTCACTGATCATGCACTGATCTCGAGTCTGATCATGCACTGATCACGTGACTGATCATGCACTGATCATGTGGCTATAATGCACTGATCACTTGGCTGGACCTACACTGATCACGTGCCTGGTCATGCACTGATCAACTGGCTGATCATGCACAGATCACGTGATTGATCATGCACTGATCTCGAGTCTGATCTTGCACTGATCACGTGGCTATCATGCACTGCTCACGTCGCTGATCATGCGATGATCATGCAGCTACCATGTACTGGTCACATGACTGATCATGCACTGATCGCGTGACTGATCATGCAGTGATCACGTAGCTATCATGCACTACTCACGTGGCTGATCATGCAATGATTATGTAGCTACCATGTACAGGTCACGTCAATGATCATACACCCATCAGGTGACTGATCATGCACTGATCACGTGGCTATCATGCACTGATCATGAGACTGATCATGCACTGATCACGTCTATATCATGCACTGATCACATGACTGCCCATGCACTGATCACCCGGATGATCATACACTAATCATGTGACAGATCATGCACTGATCACGTGGCTGATCATGCACTGATACCGTGACTGAGCATGGACTGATCACATGACTATCATGTAGTGATCACGTGACTTAATGGCGCTGATCATGTGACTGATCATGCGCTGATCATGTTTGCTATCATACACTGATCATGTGCCTCTGGAGGCAAAAAACAAAGAGCTGAGTAGGCACGAATCAAACACTCAGCAGGCAATAATCATGGAACTCAGGTGTGAGGAATCATGCTGCTCAGCTGGCAATAATCAAGCAGCTGAGCAGGCAGGAATTACGCAGCACAGCTGCAATTGTCAAGCAGATGACAGGCAGGAATCGTGCAGCTCAGCTGGCAATTGTCAAGCAGATGAGCAGACAGTAATCACGCAGCTCAGCAGGCCCAGATCACGTGACTGAGCATGCACTGTTCACGTGGCTGATCATACACTGATCACGTGACTGATCATGCACTGATCACTTGGATATCATGCACTGATCACATGGCTGATCATACACTGTTCACGTGTCTGACCATGCACTGATCACGTGGATGATCATACACTGCTCATGTAACTGATCATGCACTGATCACGTGGCTCTCATGCACTGAATACGTGGCTGAACATGCACTCTTCACGTGGCTGATCATACTCTGCTCACGTAACTCATCATGCACACATCACGTGGCTATCGTGCACTGCTCAGGTGGTTTGTCATGGAATGATCACGAAGCTACCATATACTGGTCACTGACTGATCATGCACAAATCACGTAAATGATCATGCACTGTTCACGTGACTGATCATGTACTGATAACGTGACTGATCATGCACTGATCACGTGGCTATCATGCACTGCTCACGTGGCTGATCATGCAATGATCACGTAGCAACCATGTACTGGTCACGTGACTGATCATGCACTGATCAAGTAATTAATCCTGCACTGATCACCTGACTCATCATGCACTGATCACGTGGCTGATCACACACGTATCACGTGACTGATCATGCACTGATCACGTGGTTATCATACACTGATCACGTGGCTATCATTCACTGATCACGTGGATATCATGCATGGATCACGTGGCTGATCACACACGTATCACGTGACTGATCATGCACTGATCACGTGGCTATCATGCACTGATTACGTGACTGATCATGCACTGTTCACGAGACTGATCATGCACTGATCACGTGGATATCATGCACTGATCACGTGGATATCATGCACTGATCACGTGGCTGAACATGCACTGTTCACATGGCTTATCACACACCTGTCACGTGACTGATCATGCACTGATCACGTGGATATCATGCACGATTCACGTGGCTGATCACACATGTATCACGTGACTGATCATGCACTGATCACGTGGCTATCATGCGCTGATCACGTGGCTATCATGCACTGATCACGTGGCTGATCATGCAATGATCACGTAGCTACCATGTACTGGTCACGTGACTGATCTTGCACTGATCACGTAATTGATCATGCACTGATCATGTGGGTGATCAAGCACTGATCACGTGGCTATCATGCACTGTTAACGTGGTTGATCATGAAATGATCTCGCAGCTACCATGTACTGGTCACGTGACTGATCATGCACTGATCACGTGGCTGATCATGCACTGATCACGTGACTGATCATGCACTGATCATGTGGCTGATCATGCACTGATCACGTGACTGATCATGCACTGATCACGTGACTGATCACGCACTGATCACGTGGCTATCGTGCACTGATCACTTGGCTGGTCATACACTGATCACGCAGCTACCATGTACTGGTCACGTGACTGATCATGCACTGATCATGTGGCTGATCATGCACTGAACACGTGACTGATCATGCACTGATCACGTGACTTATCATGCACTGATCACGTGGCTATCATGCACTGATCACATGGCTGGTCATACACTGATCACGTGCCTGGTCATGCACTGATCACCTGGCTGATCATGCACTGATCACGTGACTGATCATGCACTGATCTCGAGATGATCATACATTGATCACGTAACTGATCATGCACTGATCACGTGACTTATCATGCACTGATCACGTGGCTATCATGCACTGATCACATGGCTGGTCATACACTGATCACGTGCCTGGTCATGCACAGATTACATGACTGATCATGCACTCATCACGTCACTGATCATGCACTGATCTCGAGTCTGATCATACATTGATCACGTGACTGATCATGCACTGATCACGTGACTGATCATGCACTGATCACGTGGCTATAATGCACTGATCACTTGGCTGGACCTACACTGATCACGTGCCTGGTCATGCACTGATCAACTGGCTGATCATGCACAGATCACGTGATTGATCATGCACTGATCTCGAGTCTGATCTTGCACTGATCACGTGGCTATCATGCACTGCTCACGTGGCTGATCATGCGATGATCACGCAGCTACCATGTACTGGTCACATGACTGATCATGCACTGATCGCGTGACTGATCATGCAGTGATCACGTAGCTATCATGCACTACTCACGTGGCTGATCATGCAATGATTATGTAGCTACCATGTACAGGTCACGTCAATGATCATACACCCATCAGGTGACTGATCATGCACTGATCACGTGGCTATCATGCACTGATCATGAGACTGATCATGCACTGATCACGTCTATATCATGCACTGATCACATGACTGCCCATGCACTGATCACCCGGATGATCATACACTAATCATGTGACAGATCATGCACTGATCACGTGGCTGATCATGCACTGATACCGTGACTGAGCATGGACTGATCACATGACTATCATGTAGTGATCACGTGACTTAATGGCGCTGATCATGTGACTGATCATGCGCTGATCATGTTTGCTATCATACACTGATCATGTGCCTCTGGAGGCAAAAAACAAAGAGCTGAGTAGGCACGAATCAAACAGTCAGCAGGCAATAATCATGGAACTCAGGTGTGAGGAATCATGCTGCTCAGCTGGCAATAATCAAGCAGCTGAGCAGGCAGGAATTACGCAGCACAGCTGCAATTGTCAAGCAGATGACAGGCAGGAATCGTGCAGCTCAGCTGGCAATTGTCAAGCAGATGAGCAGACAGTAATCACGCAGCTCAGCAGGCCCAGATCACGTGACTGAGCATGCACTGTTCACGTGGCTGATCATACACTGATCACGTGACTGATCATGCACTGATCACTTGGATATCATGCACTGATCACATGGCTGATCATACACTGTTCACGTGTCTGACCATGCACTGATCACGTGGCTGATCATACACTGCTCATGTAACTGATCATGCACTGATCACGTGGCTCTCATGCACTGAATACGTGGCTGAACATGCACTCTTCACGTGGCTGATCATACTCTGCTCACGTAACTCATCATGCACACATCACGTGGCTATCGTGCACTGCTCAGGTGGTTTGTCATGGAATGATCACGAAGCTACCATATACTGGTCACTGACTGATCATGCACAAATCACGTAAATGATCATGCACTGTTCACGTGACTGATCATGTACTGATAACGTGACTGATCATGCACTGATCACGTGGCTATCATGCACTGATCACATGGCTGGTCATACTGATCACGTGCCTGGTCATGCACAGATTACATGACTGATCATGCACTCATCACGTCACTGATCATGCACTGATCTCGAGTCTGATCATACATTGATCACGTGACTGATCATGCACTGATCACGTGACTGATCATGCACTGATCACGTGGCTATAATGCACTGATCACTTGGCTGGACCTACACTGATCACGTGCCTGGTCATGCACTGATCAACTGGCTGATCATGCACAGATCACGTGATTGATCATGCACTGATCTCGAGTCTGATCTTGCACTGATCACGTGGCTATCATGCACTGCTCACGTGGCTGATCATGCGATGATCACGCAGCTACCATGTACTGGTCACATGACTGATCATGCACTGATCGCGTGACTGATCATGCAGTGATCACGTAGCTATCATGCACTACTCACGTGGCTGATCATGCAATGATTATGTAGCTACCATGTACAGGTCACGTCAATGATCATACACCCATCAGGTGACTGATCATGCACTGATCACGTGGCTGATCATGCACTGATACCGTGACTGAGCATGGACTGATCACATGACTATCATGTAGTGATCACGTGACTTAATGGCGCTGATCATGTGACTGATCATGCGCTGATCATGTTTGCTATCATACACTGATCATGTGCCTCTGGAGGCAAAAAACAAAGAGCTGAGTAGGCACGAATCAAACAGTCAGCAGGCAATAATCATGGAACTCAGGTGTGAGGAATCATGCTGCTCAGCTGGCAATAATCAAGCAGCTGAGCAGGCAGGAATTACGCAGCACAGCTGCAATTGTCAAGCAGATGACAGGCAGGAATCGTGCAGCTCAGCTGGCAATTGTCAAGCAGATGAGCAGACAGTAATCACGCAGCTCAGCAGGCCCAGATCACGTGACTGAGCATGCACTGTTCACGTGGCTGATCATACACTGATCACGTGACTGATCATGCACTGATCACTTGGATATCATGCACTGATCACATGGCTGATCATACACTGTTCACGTGTCTGACCATGCACTGATCACGTGGCTGATCATACACTGCTCATGTAACTGATCATGCACTGATCACGTGGCTCTCATGCACTGAATACGTGGCTGAACATGCACTCTTCACGTGGCTGATCATACTCTGCTCACGTAACTCATCATGCACACATCACGTGGCTATCGTGCACTGCTCAGGTGGTTTGTCATGGAATGATCACGAAGCTACCATATACTGGTCACTGACTGATCATGCACAAATCACGTAAATGATCATGCACTGTTCACGTGACTGATCATGTACTGATAACGTGACTGATCATGCACTGATCACGTGGCTATCATGCACTGATCACATGGCTGGTCATACTGATCACGTGCCTGGTCATGCACAGATTACATGACTGATCATGCACTCATCACGTCACTGATCATGCACTGATCTCGAGTCTGATCATGCACTGATCACGTGACTGATCATGCACTGATCATGTGGCTATAATGCACTGATCACTTGGCTGGACCTACACTGATCACGTGCCTGGTCATGCACTGATCAACTGGCTGATCATGCACAGATCACGTGATTGATCATGCACTGATCTCGAGTCTGATCTTGCACTGATCACGTGGCTATCATGCACTGCTCACGTGGCTGATCATGCGATGATCACGCAGCTACCATGTACTGGTCACATGACTGATCATGCACTGATCGCGTGACTGATCATGCAGTGATCACTTGGCTATCATGCACTACTCACGTGGCTGATCATGCAATGATTATGTAGCTACCATGTACAGGTCACGTCAATGATCATACACCCATCAGGTGACTGATCATGCACTGATCACGTGGCTATCATGCACTGATCATGAGACTGATCATGCACTGATCACGTCTATATCATGCACTGATCACATGACTGCCCATGCACTGATCACCCGGATGATCATACACTAATCATGTGACAGATCATGCACTGATCACGTGGCTGATCATGCACTGATACCGTGACTGAGCATGGACTGATCACATGACTATCATGTAGTGATCACGTGACTTAATGGCGCTGATCATGTGACTGATCATGCGCTGATCATGTTTGCTATCATACACTGATCATGTGCCTCTGGAGGCAAAAAACAAAGAGCTGAGTAGGCACGAATCAAACAGTCAGCAGGCAATAATCATGGAACTCAGGTGTGAGGAATCATGCTGCTCAGCTGGCAATAATCAAGCAGCTGAGCAGGCAGGAATTACGCAGCACAGCTGCAATTGTCAAGCAGATGACAGGCAGGAATCGTGCAGCTCAGCTGGCACATTTGGTCAAAGCAGATGAGGCAGGACAGTAATCATTCTTCTCTCTTTTT
>NW_020190368.1:0-27142 GCF_002263795.3 Bos taurus
GCTGATCATGCAGTGATCACGTAGCTACCATGTACTGGTCACGTGACTGATCATGCACTGATCACGTAATTGATCAGGCACTGATCACGTGACTGATCATGCACTGATCACGTGACTGACCCTGCACTTATCACGTGGCTATCATGCACTGATCACGTGACTGATCATACACTGATCACGTGGCTGATCATAAACTGCTCATGTAGCTGATCATGCACTGATCACGTGTCTATCATGCAGTGCTCACGTGGCTGATCGTGCAATGACCACGTAGCTAACATGTACTGTTCACGTGACTGATCATGCAATGGTAACGTAATTGATCATGCACTGATCAAGTGACTGATCATGCACTGATCATTTGACTGATCATGCACTGTTCACGTGACTGATCATGCACTGATCACGTGGCTATCATGCACTGCTAACGTGGCTGATCATACAATGATCACATAGCTAACATGTACTGGTCACGTGACTGATCATGCAATGGTAATGTAATTGATCATGCACTGATCACGTGACTGATCATGCACTGATCACGTGACTGATCATGCACTGATCACGTGGCTATCATGCATTGCTAACGTGGTTGATCATACAATGATCACATAGCTAACATGTACTGGTCACGTGACTGATCATGCACTGATCACGTAATTGATCATGCACTGATCACGTGGCTGATCATACACTGATCACGTGACTGATCATGCACTGTTCACGTGACTGATCATGCACTGATCACGTGGCTATCATGCACTGATCACGTGGCGGATCACACACTGATCACTTGCCTGGTCATGCACAGATCACGTGACTACTCATGAAGTAATCACGTGGCTATCATGCACTGATCACGTGGCTATCATGCACTGATCACGTGGCTGATCACACCCGTATCCCGTGACTGATCATGCACTGATCACGTAATTGATCCTGCACTGGTCACGTGGCTCATCATGCACTGATCACGTTGCTGATCACACATGTATCACGTGACTGATCATGCACTGATCACGTGGCTCTCATGCACTGATCACGTGGCTATCATGCACTGATCACGTGGCTGATCATGCAATGATCACGTAGCTACCATGTACTGGTCACGTGACTGATCATGCACTGATCACGTAATTGATCATGCACTGATCACGTGGCTGATCATACACTGATCACGTGACTGATCATGCACTGTTCACGTGACTGATCATGCACTGATCACATGGCTATCATGCACTGATCACGTGGCGGATCACACACTGATCACGTGCCTGGTCATGCACAGATCACGTGACTACTCATGAAGTAATCACGTGGCTATCATGCACTGATCACGTGGCTGATCATACACTGATCACGTGACTGATCATGCACTGATCACGTGGCTATCATGCACTGCTAACTTGGCTGATCATACAATGATCACATAGCTAACATGTACTGGTCACGTGACTGATCATGCAATGGTAACGTAATTGATCATGCACTGATCACGTGACTGATCATGCACTGATCACGTGACTGATCATGCACTGATCACGTGGCTATCATGCATTGCTAACGTGGCTGATCATACAATGATCACATAGCTAACATGTACTGGTCACGTGACTGATCATGCACTGATCATGTAATTGATCATGCACTGATCACGTGGCTGATCATACACTGATCACGTGACTGATCATGCACTGTTCACGTGACTGATCATGCACTGATCACGTGGCTATCATTCACTGATCACGTGGCGGATCACACACTGATCACGTGCCTGGTCATGCACAGATCACGTGACTACTCATGAAGTAATCACGTGGCTATCATGCACTGATCACGTGGCTATCATGCACTGATCACGTGGCTGATCACACCCGTATCCCGTGACTGATCATGCACTGATCACGTAATTGATCCTGCACTGGTCACGTGGCTTATCATGCACTGATCACGTTGCTGATCACACATGTATCACGTGACTGATCATGCACTGATCACGTGGCTCTCATGCACTGATCACGTGGCTGATCATGCAATGATCACGTAGCTACCATGTACTGGTCACGTGACTGATCATGCACTGGTCACGTAATTGATCATGCACTGATCATGTGGCTGATCATACACTGATCACGTGACTGATCATGCACTGTTCACATGACTGATCATGCACTGATCACGTGGCTATCATGCACTGATCACGTGGCTGATCATAGACTGATCACGTGCCTGGTCATGCACAGATCACGTGATTACTCATGAAGTGATCACGTCGGCTATCATGCACTGATCACGTGGCTATCATTCACTGATCACGTGGCTATCATGCACTGATCACGTGGCTGATCATGCAATGATCACGTAGCTACCATGTACTGGTCACCTGACTGATCATGCACTGATCACGTAATTGACCATGCACTGATCACGTGGCTATCATGCACTGCTCACCTGGCTGATCATGCAGTGGTCATGCAGCTACCATGTACTGGTTACATGACTGATCATGCACTGATCACGTGACTGATCATGCACTGATCACGTGGCTATCATGCACTGCTCACGTGGTGATCACGCAATGATCACGCAGCTACCATGTACTGGTCACATTACTGATCATGCACTGATCACGTGGCTGATCATGCACTGATCACGTGACTGATCATGCAATGATCACGTGACTGACCATGCACTGATCACGTGACTGATCATGCACTGATCAGTTGGCTATCATGCACTGATTACTTGGCTGACCATGCACTGATCACATGGCTGATCATACACTGCTCATGTGGCTGATCATACACTGCTCTTGTAACTGATCATGCACTGATCACGTGGCTATCATGCACTGATCTCGTGGCTGATAATGCACTGTTCACATGGCTGATCACACACCTGTCACGTGACAAATCATGCACTGATCACGTGGCTGATCATACACTGTTCACGTGTCTGACCATGCACTGATCACGTGGCTGATCATACACTGCTCATGTAACTGATCATGCACTGATCTCGTGGCTGAATATGCACTGTTCACATGGCTGATCACACACCTGTCACGTGACTAATCATGCACTGATCACGTGGCACTCATGCACTGATCACGTGGCTGATCATACACTGATCACGGGACTGATCATGCACTGATCACGGAGCTATCATGCATTGATTACATGTCTCCACATGCACTCATCACGTGGATTATCATACACTGATCACGTGACTGATCATACACTGATCACGTGGCTGATCATAAACTGCTCATGTAGCTGATCATGCACTGATCACGTGTCTATCATGCAGTGCTCACGTGGCTGATCGTGCAATGACCACGTAGCTAACATGTACTGTTCACGTGACTGATCATGCAATGGTAACGTAATTGATCATGCACTGATCAAGTGACTGATCATGCACTGATCACTTGACTGATCACGCACTGTTCACGTGGCTGATCATGCACTGATCACGTGGCTATCATGCACTGCTAACGTGGCTGATCATACAATGATCACATAGCTAACATGTACTGGTCACGTGACTGATCATGCAATGGTAACGTAATTGATCATGCACTGATCACGTGACTGATCATGCACTGATCACGTGACTGATCATGCACTGATCACGTGGCTATCATGCATTGCTAACGTGGCTGATCATACAATGATCACATAGCTAACATGTACTGGTCACGTGACTGATCATGCACTGATCACGTAATTGATCATGCACTGATCACGTGGCTGATCATACACTGATCACGTGACTGATCATGCACTGTTCACGTGACTGATCATGCACTGATCACGTGGCTATCATGCACTGATCACGTGGCGGATCACACCCTGATCACGTGCCTGGTCATGCACAGATCACGTGAAATGATCATGCACTGATCACGTGGCTGATCACTCACTGATCACGTGACTGATCATGCACTGATCACGTGACTGATCCATGCACTGATCAACTTGACTGATCATGCACTGATCACGTTGGCTATCATGCACTGATAACTTGACTGATCATACACTGATCACGTGACTGATAATGCACTGATCATCTGGCTATCATGCACTCCTTACCTGGCTATCGTGCACTGATCATGTGGTTGATCATACACTGATCACGAGACTGATCATGCACTGATCACGTGTCTATCATGCACTGATCATGTGGCTGATCATGCACTGATCACCTGCCTGGTCATGCACTTATCACGTGTCTATAATGCACTGATCATGTGGCTGATCATACACTGATCACCTGCCTGGTCATCACAGATCAACTTGACTGATCATGCACTGATCACGTGGCTATCATGCACTGCTTACGTGGCTGATCATACAATGATCTCATAGCTACCATGCACTGTTCACGTGACTGATCATGCATTGATCACGTGGCTATCATGCACAGCTCACGTGGCTGATCCTGCCAATGATCACGTAGCTATCTTGCACTGATCACTTGGCTGATCATACACTCATCACGGGACAGATCATGACTGATCACCGACTATCTGCATTGATTACATGACTCCACATGCACTGATCTGGTGGATGATCCATACACTGATCACGTGACTGATCATGCACTGATCATCTGGCTATCATGCACTCCATACCTGGCTATCGTGCACTGATCACGTGGTTGATCATAAACTGATTACGAGACTGATAATGCACTGATCACGTCTATATCATGCACTGATCACATGACTGCCCATGCACTGAACACGTGGATGATCATACACTGATCATGTGACAGATCATGCAGTGACCACGTGGCTATCATGCACTGATCAATTGGCTGATCATACTCTGCTCCCGAAACTGATCATGCACTGATCATGTGGCTATCATGCACTGCTCACGTGGCTGATCATGCAATGATCACGTAGCTACCATGTACTGGTCACGTGAGTGATCATGCACTGATTCTGTAATTGATCATGCACTGATCAGGTGACTTATCATGGCACTGTTTCACGTGACTGAACATGCACTGATCACGTGACTGATCATGAACTGATCCGTGCTATCATGCACTGCTCAGGTTGCTGATCATGCAGTGATCACGTAGCTACCATGTACTGGTCACGTGACTGATCATGCACTGATCACGTAATTGATCAGGCACTGATCACGTGACTGATCATGCACTGATCACGTGACTGACCCTGCACTTATCACGTGGCTATCATGCACTGATTCACGTGACTGATCATACACTGATCACGTGGCTGATCATAAACTGCTCATGTAGCTGATCATGCACTGATCACGTGTCTATCATGCAGTGCTCACGTGGCTGATCGTGCAATGACCACGTAGCTAACATGTACTGTTCACGTGACTGATCATGCAATGGTAACGTATTGATCATGGCACTGATCAAGTGACTGATCATGCACTGATCACTTGACTGATCATGCACTGTTCACGTGGACTGATCATGCACTGATGACGTGTCTATCATGCAGTGCTCACGTGGCTTGATCGGCAATGACCACGTAGCTAATCACATGTACTGTTCAACGTGACTGATCATGCATGGTAACGTAAATTGATCATGCACTGAACAATGACTGATCATGCACTGATCACTTGACTGATCATGCACTGTTCACGTGACTGATCATGCACTGATCACGTGGCTATCATGCACTGCTAACGTGGCTGATCCATACAATGATCACATAGCTAACATGTACTGGTCACGTGACTGGACCATGCAATGGTAACGTAATTGATCATGCACTGATCACGTGACTGATCATGCACTGATCACGTGACTGATCATGCACTGATCACGTGCTATCATGCAATTGCTAACGTGGTTGATCATACAATGATCACATAGCTAACATGTACTTGGTCACGTGACTGATCATGCACTGATCACGTAATTGATCATGCACTGATCACGTGGCTGATCATACACTGATCACGTGACTGATCATGCACTGTTCACGTGACTGATCATGCACTGATCACGTGGCTATCATGCACTGCTAACCTGGCTGATCATGCAATGATCACGTAGCTAACATGTATTGGTCACGTGAGTGATCATGCACTGATCACATAATTGATCATGCACTGATCAGGTGACTTATCATGCACTGTTCACGTGACTGATCATGCAAACTGATCACGTGACTTATCATGCTCTGATCCCGTGGCTATCATGCACTGATCACGTGGCTGATCATGCAATGATCACGTAGCTACCATGTACTGGTCACGTGACTGATCATGCACTGATCACGTAATTGATCATGCACTGATCATGTGGCTGATCATACACTGATCACATGGCTGATCATACACTGGTCACGTAACTGATCATGCACTAATCACGTGATTGATCATGCACTGATCAGGTGGCTATCATGCACTGATCACTTGGCTGTCATACACTTATCACGTGCCTGGTCATGCACTGATCATGTGGCTGCTCATGCACTGATCACGTGCTTGATCATGCACTGATCACGTGGCTGATCATGCACTTATCACGTGGCTATAATGCACTGCTCACGTGGCTAATCATGCAATGATCACGCAGCTACCATGTACTGGTCACATGACTGATCATGCCATCTGATCACTTGACTGATCCATGCACTGATCACGTGGCTATCATGCACTGATCACGTGGCTGTTCATGCAATGATCATGTAGCTACCATGTACCCGGTCAGGGGACTGATCATACACCGATTAGGTGACGGATCATGCACTGATCACGTGGCAATCATGCACTGATCACGTGGCTGATCATACTCTGCTCACGTAACTGATCATGCACACATCACGTGGCTATCATGCACTCCTCACGTGGCTCGTCATGGAATGATCACGTAGCTACCATATACAGGTCACGTGACTGATCATGCACAGATCACGTCAATGATCATGCACTATTCAAGTGAATGATCATGTACTGATCACGTGACTGATCATGCACTGATCACGTGGCTATCATGCTCTGCTCACGTGGCTGATCATGCAAGGATCACGTACCAACCATGTACTTGTCACGTGACTGATCATGCACTGATCACGTAATTGATCCTGCACTGATCACGTGGCTCATCATGCACTGATCTCGTGGCTGATCACACATGTATCACGTGACTGATCTTGCACTGATCACGTGGGCTCTCATGCACTGATCATGTGGCTATCATGCACTGATCACGTAGCTATCATGCACTGATCATGTGGCTATCATGCACTGATCACGTAGCTAACCATGTACTGGTCATGTGACTGATCATGCACTGATCACGTAATTGATCCTGCACTGATCACATGGCTCATCACGCACTGATCCGGTGGCTGATCACACACAAATCACGTGACTGATCATGTACAGATCACGTAAATAATCATGAAGTGATCACGTGGCTATCCTGCACTGATCACGTGGATAACATGCACTGATCACGTGGCTGATCACACACGTATCACGTGACTGATCATGCACTGATCACGTGGCTATCATGCACTGATCACGTGGCTGATCATGCAATGATCACGTAGCTACCATGTACTGGTCACGTGACTGATCATGCACTGATCACGTGGCTATCATGCACTGCTCACGTGGCTGATCACACATGTATCTCGTGACTGATCATGCACTGATCACAAGGCTCTCATGCACTGATCACGTGGCTTATCATGCATTGATCACGTGGATATCATTCACTGATATCATGCACTGATCACGTGGCTGATCACACACCTATCACGTGACTGATCATGCACTGATCAGGTGACTATCATGCACTGATCACGTGGCTATCATGCACTGATCACGTGGCTGATCATGCAATGGTCACGTAGCTACCATGTACTGGTCATGTGACTGATCATGCACTGATCACGTAATTGATCCTGCACTGATCACGTGGCTCACCACGCACTGATCACCTGGCTGATCACACACGTATCACGTGACTGATCATGTACAGATCACGTGACTAATCCTGAAGTGATCACGTGGCTATCCTGTACTGATCACGTGGATATCATGCACTGATCACGAGGCTGATCACACACGTATCACGTGGCTGATCATGCCCTGATCACGTGGCTGATCATGCAATGATCACGTAATTGATCATGCACTGATCACGTGGCTGATCATGCACTAATCACGTGACTGATCATGCACTGATCACGTGACGGATCATGCACTGATCACGTGAGGGATCATGCACTGATCATATGACTGATCATGCGCTCATCATGTTTGCTATCATACACTGATCATGTGCCTCTGGAGGTAATAAATAAAGAGCAGAGTAGGCACGAATCATACAGTCAGCAGGCAATAATCATGGAATTCAGCTGTGAGGAATCATGCTGCTCAGCTGGCAATAATCAAGCAGCTGAGCAGGCAGGAATTACGCAGCACAGCTGGGAATTGTGAAGCAGATGACAGGCAGGAATCTTGCAGCTCAGCTTGCAATTGTCAAGCAGATGAACAGACAGTAATCACGCAGCTCAGCAGGCCCTGATCACGTGACTGAGCATGCACTGTTCACGTGGATGATCATACACTGATCACGTGATTGACCATGCACTGATCACGTGGCTATCATGCACTGATCACGTGGCTGAACATGCACTGTTCACGTGGCTGATCACACACCTGCCACGTGACTGATCATGCACTGATCACGTGGCACTCATGCACTGATCACATGGCTGATCATACTGTGCTCACGTAACTGATCATGCACATATCACGTGGCCATCGTGCACTGCTCACGTGGCTGATCATGCAATGATCATATAGCATCCATGTACTGGTCACGTGACTGATCATGCACTGATCACTTGACTGATCATGCACTGATCACGTGGCTGATCATGCACTGTTCACGTGGCTATCATGCACTGCTCACGTGGCTGATCACGCAATGATCACACAGCTACCATGTACTGGTCACATGACTTATCATGCACTGATCACGTAATTGATCATGCACTGATCACGTGACTGATCATGCACTGACCACGTGACTGATCATCCACTGAACAGTTGGCTACCATGCACTGATTACTTGGCTGATCATACACTGATCACCTGACTGATAATGCCCTGATCATCTGGCTCTCATGCACTCGTTACCTGGCTATCATGCACTGATCACGTGGTTGATCATACACTGATCACGAGATTGATCATGCACTGATCACGTCTATATCACGCACTGATCACATGACTGCCCATGCAATGAACAGGTGGATGATCATACACTGATCATGTGACAGATCATGCAGTGATCACGTGGCTATCATGCACTGATCAAGTGGCTTATCATACTCTGCTCCTGAAACTGATCATGCACTGATCACGTGGCTATCATGCACTGATCACCTGGCGGATCACACACTGATCACGTGCCTGGTCATGCACAGATCACGTGACTATTCATGAAGTAATCACGTGGCTATCATGCACTGATCACGTGGCTATCATGCACTGATCACGTGGCTGATCACACCCGTATCACGTGACTGATCATGCACTGATCACCTGGCTATCATTCACTGATCACGTGGCTGATCATGCACTGATCACGTAATTGATCATGCACTGATCACGTGGCTATCTTGCACTGCTCACGTGGCTGATCATGCAATGGTCATGCAGCTACCATGTACTGGTTACAAGACTGATCATGCACTGATCACGTGACTGATCATGCACTGATCACGTGGCTATCATGCACTGATCACGTGGCTGATCACACCCGTATCACGTGACTGATCATGCACTGATCACCTGGCTATCATGCACTGATCACGTGGCTGATCATGCACTGATCACGTGGCTATCATGCAATGATCACGTGGCTATCATGCACTGATCACGTGGCTGATCATGCACTGATCACGTGGCTATCATGCAATGATCACGTGGCTATCATGCACTGATCACGTGGCTGATCATGCACTGATACCGTGACTGAGCCTAGACTGATCACCTGACTATAATGTAGTGATCACGTGACTTAATGGCGCTGATCATGTGACTGATCATGCGCTGATCATGTTTGCTGTCATACACTGATCATGTGCCTCTGGAGGCAATAAACAAAGAGCTGAGTAGGCACGAATCAAACAGGCAGCAGGCACTAATCGTGGAACTCAGCTGTGAGGAATCATGCTGCTCAGCTGGCAATAATCAAGCAGCTGAGCAGGCAGGAATTACGCAGCACAGCTGGCAATTGTCAAGCAGATGAGCAGGCAGTAATCACGCAGCTCAGCAGGCCCTGATCACGTGACTGAACATGCACTGTTCACGTGGCTGATCATACAGTGATCATGTGATTGATCATGCACTGATCACTTGGATATCATGCACTGATCCCATGGCTGATCATACACTGTTCACGTGTCTGACCATGCACTGATCACGTGGCTGATCATACACTGCTCATGTAACTGATCATGCACTGATCACGTGGCTATCATGCACTGATCTCGTGGCTGAACTTGCACTGTTCACATGGCTGATCACACACCTGTCACATGACTGATCATGCACTGATCACGTGGCACTCATGCACTGATCACATGGCTGATCATACACTGATCACGGGACTGATCATGCACTGATCACAGAGCTATCACGCATTGATTACATGTCTCCACATGCACTCATCACGTGGATGATCATACACTGATCACGTGACTGATCATACACTGATCACGTGGCTGATCATAAACTGCTCATGTAGCTGATCATGCACTGATCACGTGTCTATCATGCAGTGCTCACGTGACTGATCGTGCAATGATCACGTAGCTAACATGTACTGTTCACGTGACTGATCATGCAATGGTAACGTAATTGATCATGCACTGATCAAGTGACTGATCATGATCTGATCACTTGACTGATCATGCACTGTTCACGTGGCTGATCATGCACGTATCTCGTGACTGATCATGCACTGCTCACGTGGCTATCATGCAATGATCACGTGGCTATCATGCACTGATCACCTGCCTGGTCATGCACAGATCACGTGACTAATCATGAACTGATCACGTAGCTATCATGCACTGATCACCTGGCTGATCATGCACTGATCACGTGGCTATCATGCACTGATCACGTGGCTATTATGCACTGATCACGTGGCTGATCATGCAATGTTCACGTGACTGATCATGCACTGATCACGTGGCTATCATGCACTGATCACGTGGCTGATCATGCAATGATCATGTAGCTACCATGTATCGGTCACGTGACTGATCATACACCCATCAGGTGACTGATCATGCATATATGACGTGGCTACCATGCACTGTTCACGTGGCTGGTCATACACTGATCACCTGCCTGGTCATGCACAGATCACGTGACTAATCATGAACTGTTCACGTAGCTATCATGCACTGATCACCTGGCTGATCATGCACTCATCACGTGGCTATCATGCAATGATCACGTGGCTATCATGCACTGATCACATGGCTGATCATGCACTGATACCGTGACTGAGCCTGGACTGATCACCTGACTATAATGTAGTGATCACGTAAGTTAATGGCGCTGATCATGTGACTGATCATGCGCTGATCATGTTTGCTATCATACACTGATCATGTGCCTCTGGAGGCAATAAACAAAGAGCTGAGTAGGCACGAATCAAACAGTCAGCAGACACTAATCGTGGAACTCAGCTGTGAGGAATCATGCTGCTCAGCTGGCAATAATCAAGCAGCTGAGCAGGCAGGAATTATGCAGCACAGCTGGCAATTGTCAAGCAGATGACAGGCAGGAATCGTGCAGCTCAGCTTGCAATTGTCAAGCAGATGAGCAGAGAGTAATCACGCAGCTCAGCTGGCCCTGATCACGTGACTGAGCATGCAATGTTCACGTGGCTGATCATACACTGATCACGTGATTGATCATGCACTGATCACTTGGATATCATGCACTGATCACGTGGCTGATCATACACTTTCCACGTGTCTGACCATGCACTGATCACGTGGCTGATCATACACTGCTCACGTAACTGATCATGCACTGATCACGTGGCTATCATGCACTGATCACGTGGCTGAACATGCACTGTTCATGTGGCTGATCACACACCTGTCACGTGACTGATAATGCACTGATCACGTGGCACTCATGCACTGATCACGTGGCTGATCATACTCTGCTCACCTAACTGATCATGCACACATCACGTGGCTATCATGCACTCCTCACGTGGCTGGTCATGCAATGATCACGTAGCACCATATACTGGTCACGTGACTGATCATGCACAGATCACGTAAATGATCATGCACTGCTCACGTGGCTAATCATGAAATGATCACCTAGCAACCATGTACTGGTCACGTGACTGATCATGCACTGATCACGTAATTGATCCCGCAATGGTCACGTGGCTCATCATGCACTGATCACGTTGCTGATCACACATGTATCACGTGACTGATCATGCACTGATCACGTGGCTCTCATGCACTGATCACGTGGCTATCATGCACTGATCACGTGGCTGATCATGCAATGATCACGTAGCTACCATGTACTGGTCACGTGACTGATCATGCACTGGTCACGTAATTGATCATGCACTGATCATGTGGCTGATCATATACTGATCACGTGACTGATCATGCACTGTTCACATGACTGATCATGCACTGATCACGTGGCTATCATGCACTGATCACGTGGCTGATCATAGACTGATCACGTGCCTGGTCATGCACAGATCACGTGATTACTCATGAAGTGATCACGTCGGCTATCATGCACTGATCACGTGGCTATCATGCACTGATCACGTGGCTATCATGCACTGATCACGTGGCTGATCATGCAATGATCACGTAGCTACCATGTACTGGTCACCTGACTGATCATGCACTGATCACGTAATTGATCATGCACTGATCTCGTGGCTATCATGCACTGCTCACGTGGCTGATCATGCAATGGTCATGCAGTTACCATGTACTGGTTACATGACTGATCATGCACTGATCACGTGACTGATCATGCACTGATCACGTGGCTATCATGCACTGATTACGTGGCTGATCATAGACTGATCACGTGCCTGGTCATGCACAGATCACGTGATTACTCATGAAGTGATCACGTCGGCTATCATGCACTGATCACGTGGCTATCATGCACTGATCACGTGGCTATCATGCACTGATCACGGGGCTGATCATGCAATGATCACGTAGCTACCATGTACTGGTCACCTGACTGATCATGCACTGATCACGTAATTGATCATGCACTGATCACGTGGCTATCATGCACTGCTCACGAGGCTGATCATGCAATGGTCATGCAGCTACCATGTACTGGTTACATGACTGATCATGCACTGATCACGTGCCTGATCATGCACTGATCACGTGGCTATCATGCACTGCTCACCTGGTGATCACGCAGTGATCACCCAGCTACCATGTACTGGTCACATTACTGATCATGCACTGATCACGTAAATGATCATGCACTGATCATGTGACAGATCATGCAGTGATCACGTGGCTATCATGCACTGATCAAGTGGCTTATCATACTCTGCTCCCGAAACTGATCATGCACTGATCACATGGCTATCATGCACTGCTGACGTGGCTGATCATGCAATGATCACGTAGCTAACATGTACTGGTCACGTGAGTGATCATGCACTGATCACGTAATTGATCATGCACTGATCAGGTGACTTATCATGCACTGTTCACGTGACTGATCATGCACAGATCACGTGACTTATCATGCTCTGATTCCGTGGCTATCATGCACTGATCACGTGGCTGATCATGCAATGATCACGTAGCTACCATGTACTGGTCACGTGACTGATCATGCACTGATCACTTGACTGATCATGCACTGATCACGTGGCTATCATGCACTGCTCACGTGGCTGATAATACAATGATCACATAGCTACCATGTACTGGTCACATGGCTGATCATGCACTGATCACGTAATTGATCACGCACTGATCACGTGGCTGATCATACACTGATCACGTGACTGACCATGCACTGTTCACATGACTGATCATGCACCGTTCACGTGGCTATCATACACTGATCACGTGCCTGTTCATGCACAGATCATGTGACTACTCATGAAGTGATCACGTTTCTATCATGAACTGATTACGTGGATATCATGCACTGATCACGTGGCGGATCACACACTTATCACGTGACTGATCATGCACTGATCACGTGGCTATCATGCACTGATCACGTGGCTATCATGCACTGATCACGTGGCTGATCATGCAATGATCACGTAGCTACCATGTACTGGTCACGTGACTGATCATGCACTGATCACTTGACTGATCATGCACTGATTACGTGGCTGATCATGCACTGCCCACGTGGCTATCATGCACTGCTCACGTGGCTGATCACGCAATGATCACACAGCTACCATGTACTCGTCACATGACTGATCATGCACTGATCACGTAATTGATCATGCACTGATCACGTGACTGATCATCCACTGAACAGTTGGCTCCCATGCACTGATTACTTGGCTGATCATACACTGATCACCTGACTGATAATGCCCTGATCATCTGGCTCTCATGCACTCATTACCTGGCTATCGTGCACTGATCACGTGGTTGATCATACACTGATCACGAGACTGATCATGCACTGATCACGTCTAATTCACGCACTGATCACATGACTGCCCATGCAATGATCATGTGGATGATCATACACTGATCATGTGACAGATCATGCAGTGATCACGTGGCTATCATGCACTGATCAAGTGGCTTATCATACTCTGCTCCCGAAACTGATCATGCACTGATCACGTGGCTATCATGCACTGATCACGTTGCTGAACATGCAATGATCACGTAGCTACCATGTACTGGTCACGTGACTGATCATGCACTGATCACTTGACTGATCATGCACTGATCACGTGGCTGATCATGCACTGTTCACGTGGCTATCATGCACTGCTCACGTGGCTGATCACGCAATGATCACACAGCTACCATGTACTGGTCACATGACTGATCATGCACTGATCACGTGGCTGATCATGCACTGATCACGTGACTGATCATGCAATGATCACGTGACTGACCATGCACTGATCACGTGACTGATCATGCACTGATCAGTTGGCTATCATGCACTGATTACTTGGCTGACCATGCACTGATCAGGTGGCTGATCATACACTGCTCATGTGGCTGATCATACACTGCTCTTGTAACTGATCATGCACTGATCACGTGGCTATCATGCACTGATCTCGTGGCTGAACATGCACTGTTCACATGGCTGATCACACACCTGTCACGTGACAAATCATGCACTGATCACGTGGCTGATCATACACTGTTCACGTGTCTGACCATGCACTGATCACGTGGCTGATCATACACTGCTCATGTAACTGATCATGCACTGATCTCGTGGCTGAATATGCACTGTTCACATGGCTGATCACACACCTGTCACGTGACTAATCATGCACTGATCACGTGGCACTCATGCACTGATCACGTGGCTGATCGTACACTGATCACGGGACTGATCATGCACTGATCACGGAGCTATCATGCATTGATTACATGTCTCCACATGCACTCATCACGTGGATTATCATACACTGATCACGTGACTGATCATACACTGATCACGTGGCTGATCATAAACTGCTCATGTAGCTGATCATGCACTGATCACGTGTCTATCATGCAGTGCTCACGTGGCTGATCGTGCAATGACCACGTAGCTAACATGTACTGTTCACGTGACTGATCATGCAATGGTAACGTAATTGATCATGCACTGATCAAGTGACTGATCATGCACTGATCACTTGACTGATCATGCACTGTTCACGTGGCTGATCATGCAATGTTCACGTGACTGATCATGCACTGATCACGTGGCTATCATGCACTGATCACGTGGCTGATCATGCAATGTTCACGTGGCTATCATGCACTGATCACGTGGCTATTATGCACTGATCACGTGGCTGATCATACACTGATCACGAGACTGATCATGCACTGATCACGTCTATATCACGCACTGATCACATGACTGCCCATGCAATGAACATGTGGATGATCATACACTGATCATGTGACAGATCATGCAGTGATCACGTGGCTTTCATGCACTGATCAAGTGGCTTATCATACTCTGCTCCCGAAACTGATCATGCACTGATCACGTGGCTATCATGCACTGCTGACGTGGCTGATCATGCAATGATCACGTAGCTAACATGTACTGGTCACGTGAGTGATCATGCACTGATCACGTAATTGATCATGCACTGATCAGGTGACTTATCATGCAGTGTTCACGTGACTGATCATGCACTGATCACGTGACTTATCATGCTCTGATCCCGTGGCTATCATGCACTGATCACGTGGCTGATCATGCAATGATCACGTAGCTACCATGTACTGTTCACGTGACTGATCATGCACTGATCACGTAATTGATCATGCACTGATCATGTGGCTGATTATGCACTGATCACGTGGCTGATCATACACTGGTCACGTAACTGATCATGCACTGATCACGTCTATATCACGCACTGATCACATGACTGCCCATGCAATGAACATGTGGATGATCATACACTGATCATGTGACAGATCATGCAGTGATCACGTGGCTTTCATGCACTGATCAAGTGGCTTATCATACTCTGCTCCCGAAACTGATCATGCACTGATCACGTGGCTATCATGCACTGCTGACGTGGCTGATCATGCAATGATCACGTAGCTAACATGTACTGGTCACGTGAGTGATCATGCACTGATCACGTAATTGATCATGCACTGATCAGGTGACTTATCATGCAGTGTTCACGTGACTGATCATGCACTGATCACGTGACTTATCATGCTCTGATCCCGTGGCTATCATGCACTGATCACGTGGCTGATCATGCAATGATCACGTAGCTACCATGTACTGGTCACGTGACTGATCATGCACTGATCACGTAATTGATCATGCACTGATCATGTGGCTGATTATGCACTGATCACGTGGCTGATCATACACTGGTCACGTAACTGATCATGCACTGATCACGGAGCTATCATGCATTGATTACATGTCTCCACATGCACTCATCACGTGGATGATCATACACTGATCACGTGACTGATCATACACTGATAACGTGGCTGATCATAAACTGCTCATGTAGCTGATCATGCACTGATCACGTGTCTATCATGCAGTGCTCACGTGGCTGATCGTGCAATGATCACGTAGCTAACATGTACTGGTCACGTGACTGATCATGCACTGATCACGTGGCTATCATGCACTGCTAACGTGGCTGACCATGCACTGATCACGTGGCTGATCATACACTGCTCATGTGGCTGATCATACACTGCTCTTGTAACTGATCATGCACTGATCACGTGGCTATCATGCACTGATCTCGTGGCTGAACATGCACTGTTCACATGGCTGATCACACACCTGTCACGTGACAAATCATGCACTGATCACGTGGCTGATCATACACTGTTCACGTGTCTGACCATGCACTGATCACGTGGCTGATCATACACTGCTCATGTAACTGATCATGCACTGATCTCGTGGCTGAATATGCACTGTTCACATGGCTGATCACACACCTGTCACGTGACTAATCATGCACTGATCACGTGGCACTCATGCACTGATCACGTGGCTGATCATACACTGATCACGGGACTGATCATGCACTGATCACGGAGCTATCATGCATTGATTACATGTCTCCACATGCACTCATCACGTGGATTATCATACACTGATCACGTGACTGATCATACACTGATCACGTGGCTGATCATAAACTGCTCATGTAGCTGATCATGCACTGATCACGTGTCTATCATGCAGTGCTCACGTGGCTGATCGTGCAATGACCACGTAGCTAACATGTACTGTTCACGTGACTGATCATGCAATGGTAACGTAATTGATCATGCACTGATCAAGTGACTGATCATGCACTGATCACTTGACTGATCACGCACTGTTCACGTGGCTGATCATGCACTGATCACGTGGCTATCATGCACTGCTAACGTGGCTGATCATACAATGATCACATAGCTAACATGTACTGGTCACGTGACTGATCATGCAATGGTAACGTAATTGATCATGCACTGATCACGTGACTGATCATGCACTGATCACGTGACTGATCATGCACTGATCACGTGGCTATCATGCATTGCTAACGTGGCTGATCATACAATGATCACATAGCTAACATGTACTGGTCACGTGACTGATCATGCACTGATCACGTAATTGATCATGCACTGATCACGTGGCTGATCATACACTGATCACGTGACTGATCATGCACTGTTCACGTGACTGATCATGCACTGATCACGTGGCTATCATGCACTGATCACGTGGCGGATCACACCCTGATCACGTGCCTGGTCATGCACAGATCACGTGACTACTCATGAAGTAATCACGTGGCTATCATGCACTGATCACGTGGCTATCATGCACTGATCACGTGGCTGATCACACCCGTATCCCGTGACTGATCATGCACTGATCACGTAAATGATCATGCACTGATCACGTGGATGATCATACACTGATCACGTGACTGATCATGCACTGATCACGTGACTGACCATGCACTGATAACTTGACTGATCATGCACTGATCAGTTGGCTATCATGCACTGATTACTTGGCTGATCATACACTGATCACGTGACTGATAATGCACTGATCATCTGGCTATCATGCACTCCTTACCTGGCTATCGTGCACTGATCATGTGGTTGATCATACACTGATCACGAGACTGATCATGCACTGATCACGTGTCTATCATGCACTGATCATGTGGCTGATCATGCACTGATCACCTGCCTGGTCATGCACTTATCACGTGTCTATAATGCACTGATCATGTGGCTGATCATACACTGATCACCTGCCTGGTCATGCACAGATCACTTGACTGATCATGCACTGATCACGTGGCTATCATGCACTGCTTACGTGGCTGATCATACAATGATCTCATAGCTACCATGCACTGTTCACGTGACTGATCATGCATTGATCACGTGGCTATCATGCACAGCTCACGTGGCTGATCCTGCAATGATCACGTAGCTATCTTGCACTGATCACTTGGCTGATCATACACTCATCACGGGACAGATCATGACTGATCACCGAGCTATCATGCATTGATTACATGACTCCACATGCACTGATCTGGTGGATGATCATACACTGATCACGTGACTGATCATGCACTGATCATCTGGCTATCATGCACTCCATACCTGGCTATCGTGCACTGATCACGTGGTTGATCATAAACTGATTACGAGACTGATAATGCACTGATCACGTCTATATCATGCACTGATCACATGACTGCCCATGCACTGAACACGTGGATGATCATACACTGATCATGTGACAGATCATGCAGTGACCACGTGGCTATCATGCACTGATCAATTGGCTGATCATACTCTGCTCCCGAAACTGATCATGCACTGATCATGTGGCTATCATGCACTGCTCACGTGGCTGATCATGCAATGATCACGTAGCTACCATGTACTGGTCACGTGAGTGATCATGCACTGATCTGTAATTGATCATGCACTGATCAGGTGACTTATCATGCACTGTTCACGTGACTGAACATGCACTGATCACGTAACTGATCATGAACTGATCTCGTGGCTATCATGCACGGCTCAGGTTGCTGATCATGCAGTGATCACGTAGCTACCATGTACTGGTCACGTGACTGATCATGCACTGATCACGTAATTGATCAGGCACTGATCACGTGACTGATCATGCACTGATCACGTGACTGACCCTGCACTTATCACGTGGCTATCATGCACTGATCACGTGACTGATCATACACTGATCACGTGGCTGATCATAAACTGCTCATGTAGCTGATCATGCACTGATCACGTGTCTATCATGCAGTGCTCACGTGGCTGATCGTGCAATGACCACGTAGCTAACATGTACTGTTCACGTGACTGATCATGCAATGGTAACGTAATTGATCATGCACTGATCAAGTGACTGATCATGCACTGATCACTTGACTGATCATGCACTGTTCACGTGACTGATCATGCACTGATCACGTGGCTATCATGCACTGCTAACGTGGCTGATCATACAATGATCACATAGCTAACATGTACTGGTCACGTGACTGATCATGCAATGGTAATGTAATTGATCATGCACTGATCACGTGACTGATCATGCACTGATCACGTGACTGATCATGCACTGATCACGTGGCTATCATGCATTGCTAACGTGGTTGATCATACAATGATCACATAGCTAACATGTACTGGTCACGTGACTGATCATGCACTGATCACGTAATTGATCATGCACTGATCACGTGGCTGATCATACACTGATCACGTGACTGATCATGCACTGTTCACGTGACTGATCATGCACTGATCACGTGGCTATCATGCACTGATCACCTGGCGGATCACACACTGATCACTTGCCTGGTCATGCACAGATCACGTGACTACTCATGAAGTAATCACGTGGCTATCATGCACTGATCACGTGGCTATCATGCACTGATCACGTGGCTGATCACACCCGTATCCCGTGACTGATCATGCACTGATCACGTAATTGATCCTGCACTGGTCACGTGGCTCATCATGCACTGATCACGTTGCTGATCACACATGTATCACGTGACTGATCATGCACTGATCACGTGGCTCTCATGCACTGATCACGTGGCTATCATGCACTGATCACGTGGCTGATCATGCAATGATCACGTAGCTACCATGTACTGGTCACGTGACTGATCATGCACTGGTCACGTAATTGATCATGCACTGATCATGTGGCTGATCATACACTGATCACGTGACTGATCATGCACTGTTCACATGACTGATCATGCACTGATCACGTGGCTATCATGCACTGATCACGTGGCTGATCATAGACTGATCACGTGCCTGGTCATGCACAGATCACGTGATTACTCATGAAGTGATCACGTCGGCTATCATGCACTGATCACGTGGCTATCATGCACTGATCACGTGGCTATCATGCACTGATCACGTGGCTGATCATGCAATGATCACGTAGCTACCATGTACTGGTCACCTGACTGATCATGCACTGATCACGTAATTGATCATGCACTGATCACGTGGCTATCATGCACTGCTCACGTGGCTGATCATGCAATGGTCATGCAGCTACCATGTACTGGTTACATGACTGATCATGCACTGATCACGTGACTGATCATGCCACTGATCACGTGGCTATCATGCACTGCTCACGTGGTGATCACGCAATGATCACGCAGCTACCATGTACTGGTCACATTACTGATCATGCACTGATCACGTGGCTGATCATGCACTGATCACGTGACTGATCATGCAATGATCACGTGACTGACCATGCACTGATCACGTGACTGATCATGCACTGATCAGTTGGCTATCATGCACTGATTACTTGGCTGACCATGCACTGATCACGTGGCTGATCATACACTGCTCATGTGGCTGATCATACACTGCTCTTGTAACTGATCATGCACTGATCACGTGGCTATCATGCACTGATCTCGTGGCTGAACATGCACTGTTCACATGGCTGATCACACACCTGTCACGTGAACAAATCATGCACTGATCACGTGGCTGATCATACACTGTTCACGTGTCTGACCATGCACTGATCACGTGGCTGATCATACACTGCTCATGTAACTGATCATGCACTGATCTCGTGTGCTGAATATGCACTGTTCACATGGCTGATCACACACCTGTCACGTGACTAATCATGCACTGATCACGTGGCACTCATGCACTGATCACGTGGCTGATCGTACACTGATCACGGGACTGATCATGCACTGATCACAGAGCTATCATGCATTGATTACATGTCTCCACATGCAGCTCATCACGTGGATTATCATACACTGATCACGTGACTGATCATACACTGATCACGTGGCTGATCATAAACTGCTCATGTAGCTGATCTGCACTGATCACGTGTCTATCATGCAGTGCTCACGTGGCGATCGTGCAATGACCACGTAGCTAACATGTACTGTTCACGTGACTGTCATGCAATGGTAACGTAATTGATCATGCACTGATCAAGTACTGATCATGCACTGATCACTTGACTGAATCATGCACTGTTCACGTGGCTGATCATACAATTTTCACGTGACTGATCATGCACTGATCACGTGGCTATCATGCACTGATCACGTGGCTGATCATGCAATGTTCACGTGGCTATCATGCACTGATCACGTGGCTATTATGCACTGATCACGTGGCTGATCATACACTGATCACGAGACTGATCATGCACTGATCACGTCTATATCACGCACTGATCACATGACTGCCCATGCAATGAACATGTGGATGATCATACACTGATCATGTGCAGATCATGCAGTGATCACGTGGCTTTCATGCACTGATCAAGTGGCTTATCATACTCTGCTCCCGAAACTGATCATTTGCACTGATCACGTGGCTATCATTGCACTGCTGACGTGGCTGATCATGCAATGATCACGTAGCTAACATGTACTGGTCACGTGAGTGATCATGCACTGATCACGTAATTGATCATGCACTGATTCAGGTGACTTATCATGGCAGTGTTCACGTGACTGATCATGCACTGATCACGTGACTTATCATGCTCTGATCCCGTGGCTATCATGCACTGATCACGTGGCTGATTCATGCAATGATCACGTAGCTACCATGTACTGGTCACGTGACTGATCATGCACTGATCAACGTAATTGATCATGCACTGATCATGTGCTGATTATGCACTGATCACGTGGCTGATCATACACTGGTCACGTAACTGATCATGCACTGATCACGGAGCTATCATGGCATTGATTACAGTGTCTCCACATGCACTCATGACGTGGATGATCATACACTGATCACGTGACTGATCATTACACTGATAACGTGGCTGATCATAAACTGCTCATGTAGCTGATCATTGCACTGATCACGTGTCTATCATGCAGTGCTCACGTGGCTGATCGTGCAATGATCACGTAGCTAACATGTACTGGTCACGTGACTGATCATGCACTGATCACGTGGCTATCATGCACTGCTAACGTGGCTGACCATGCACTGATCACGTGGCTGATCATACACTGCTCATGTGGCTGATCATACACTGCTCTTGTAACTGATCATGCACTGATCACGTGGCTATCATGCACTGATCTCGTGGCTGAACATGCACTGTTCACATGGCTGATCACACACCTGTCACGTGACAAATCATGCACTGATCACGTGGCTGATCATGCAATGATCACGTAGCTACCATGTACTGGTCACGTGACTGATCATGCACTGGTCACGTAATTGATCATGCACTGATCATGTGGCTGATCATACACTGATCACGTGACTGATCATGCACTGTTCACATGACTGATCATGCACTGATCACGTGGCTATCATGCACTGATCACGTGGCTGATCATAGACTGATCACGTGCCTGGTCATGCACAGATCACGTGATTACTCATGAAGTGATCACGTCGGCTATCATGCACTGATCACGTGGCTATCATGCACTGATCACCTGGCTATCATGCACTGATCACGTGGCTGATCATGCAATGATCACGTAGCTACCATGTACTGGTCACCTGACTGATCATGCACTGATCACGTAATTGATCATGCACTGATCACGTGGCTATCATGCACTGCTCACGTGGCTGATCATGCAATGGTCATGCAGCTACCATGTACTGGTTACATGACTGATCATGCACTGATCACGTGACTGATCATGCACTGATCACGTGGCTATCATGCACTGCTCACGTGGTGATCACGCAATGATCACGCAGCTACCATGTACTGGTCACATTACTGATCATGCACTGATCACGTGGCTGATCATGCACTGATCACCGTGACTTGATCATGCAATGATCACGTGACTGACCATGCACTGATCACGTGACTGATCATGCACTGATCAGTTGGCTATCATGCACTGATTACTTGGCTGACCATGCACTGATCACGTGGCTGATCATACACTGCTCATGTGGCTGATCATACACTGCTCTTGTAACTGATCATGCACTGATCACGTGGCTATCATGCACTGTTCTCGTGGCTGAACATGCACTGTTCACATGGGCTGATCACACACCTGTCACGTGACAAATCATGCACTGATCACGTGGCTGATCATACACTGTTCACGTGTCTGACCATGCACTGATCACGTGGCTGATCATACACTGCTCATTGTAACTGATCATGCACTGATCTCGTGGCTGAATATGCACTGTTCACATGGCTGATCACACACCTGTCACGTGACTAATCATGCACTGATCACGTGCACTCATGCACTGATCACGTGGCTGATCGTACACTGATCACGGGACTGATCATCGCACTGATCAGCAGAGCTATCATGCATTGATTACATGTCTCCACATGCACCTCATCACGTGGATTATCATACACTGATCACGTGACTGATCATACACTCGATCACCGTGGCTGATCATAAACTGCTCATGTAGCTGATCATGCACTGATCACGTGTCTATCATGCAGTGCTCACGTGGCTGATCGTGCAATGACCACGTAGCTAACATGTACTGGTTCACTAGTGACTGATCATGCAATGGTAACGTAATTGATCATGCACTGATCAAGTGACTGATCATGCACTGATCACTTGACTGATCATGCACTGTTCACGTGGGCTGATCATGCAATGTTCACGTGACTGATCATGCACTGATTCACGTGGCTATCATGCACTGATCACGTGGCTGATCATGCAATGTTCACGTGGCCTATCATGCACTGATCACGTGGCTATTATGCACTGATCACGTGGCTGATCATACACTGATCACGAGACTGATCATGGCACTGATCACGTCTATATCACGCACTGATCACATGACTGCCCATGCAATGAACATGTGGATGATCATACACTGATCATGTGACAGATCATGCAGTGATCACGTGGCTTTCATGCACTGATCAAGTGGCTTATCATACTCTGCTCCCGAAACTGATCATGCACTGATCACGTGGCTATCATGCACTGCTGACGTGGCTGATCATGCAATGATCACGTAGCTAACATGTACTGGTCACGTGAGTGATCATGCACTGATCACGTAATTGATCATGCACTGATCAGGTGACTTATCATGCAGTTGTTCACGTTGACTGATCATGCACTGATCACGTGACTTATCATGCTCTGATCCCGTGGCTATCATGCACTGATCACGTGGCTGATCATGCAATGATCACCGTAGCTACCATGTACTGGTCACGTGACTGATCATGCACTGATCACGTAATTGATCATGCACTGATCATGTGGGCTGATTATGCACTGATCACGTGGCTGATCATACACTGGTCACGTAACTGATCATGCACTGATCACGGAGCTATCATGCATTGATTACATGTCTCCACATGCACTCATCACGTGGATGATCATACACTGATCACGTGACTGATCATACACTGATAACGTGGCTGATCATAAACTGCTCATGTAGCTGATCATGCACTGATCACGTGTCTATCATGCAGTGCTCACGTGGCTGATCGTGCAATTGATCACGTAGCTAACATGTACTGGTCACGTGACTGATCATGCACTGATCACGTGGCTATCATGCACTGCTAACGTGGCTGACCATGCACTGATCACGTGGCTGATCATACACTGCTCATGTGGCTGATCATACACTGCTCTTGTAACTGATCATGCACTGATCACGTGGCTATCATGCACTGATCTCGTGGCTGAACATGCACTGTTCACATGGCTGATCACACACCTGTCACGTGACAAATCATGCACTGATCACGTGGCTGATCATACACTGTTCACGTGTCTGACCATGCACTGATCACGTGGCTGATCATACATTGCTCATGTAACTGATCATGCACTGATCTCGTGGCTGAATATGCACTGTTCACATGGCTGATCACACACCTGTCACGTGACTAATCATGCACTGTCACGTGGCACTCATGCACTGATCACGTGGCTGATCATACACTGATCACGGGACTGATCATGCACTGATCACGGAGCTATCATGCATTGATTACATGTCTCCACATGCACTCATCACGTGGATTATCATACACTGATCACGTGACTGATCATACACTGATCACGTGGCTGATCATAAACTGCTCATGTAGCTGATCATGCACTGATCACGTGTCTATCATGCAGTGCTCACGTGGCTGATCGTGCAATGACCACGTAGCTAACATGTACTGTTCACGTGACTGATCATGCAATGGTAACGTAATTGATCATGCACTGATCAAGTGACTGATCATGCACTGATCACTTGACTGATCACGCACTGTTCACGTGGCTGATCATGCACTGATCACGTGGCTATCATGCACTGCTAACGTGGCTGATCATACAATGATCACATAGCTAACATGTACTGGTCACGTGACTGATCATGCAATGGTAACGTAATTGATCATGCACTGATCACGTGACTGATCATGCACTGATCACGTGACTGATCATGCACTGATCACGTGGCTATCATGCATTGCTAACGTGGCTGATCATACAATGATCACATAGCTAACATGTACTGGTCACGTGACTGATCATGCACTGATCACGTAATTGATCATGCACTGATCACGTGGCTGATCATACACTGATCACGTGACTGATCATGCACTGTTCACGTGACTGATCATGCACTGATCACGTGGCTATCATGCACTGATCACGTGGCGGATCACACCCTGATCACGTGCCTGGTCATGCACAGATCACGTGACTACTCATGAAGTAATCACGTGGCTATCATGCACTGATCACGTGGCTATCATGCACTGATCACGTGGCTGATCACACCCGTATCCCGTGACTGATC
>NW_020190370.1:0-11628 GCF_002263795.3 Bos taurus
ATCTCTGATTAGCATATAAATAGTCGCCTAGGCCATCTCTCCATCGAATACCCTGGGTCAGGTCGGGCTGGTCCCCGGCAGGCGGCGCCCGAACAGGGACCTCAGGAGGCAATACTCAAAGAGCTGTGCAGACACGAACCACGCAATCAGCAGGCAATAAGCATGGAGGTCAGCAGTGACGAATCATGCTGCTCAACTGTCAATAATCAAGCAGGTGACCAGGCAGGAATCACGCAGCTCAGCTGGCAATTGTCATGCAGATGAGCCGGCAGGAATCACGCAGCTCAGCAGGCCCTGATCACGTGACTCTGCAGGCACTGTTCACGTGGCTGATAAAGTACAGATCACGTGACTGAGCATGCACTGATCACGTGGTATCATGCCACTGATCACGTGACTGCGCATGCATGATGACTGGCGATCAGGCACTGATCACATGGCTCATCATGCACTGATCACGTGTTTATCAGGCAATGATAAGTGACTGACAGGCGCTGATCATGGGCCTGTGCACTGCACTGATCACGTGGCTATCATGCACTGATCACGTGACTGGCGCATGCACTGATGACGTGGCTGTTCGGGCACTGATCACGTGTTTATCAGGCAGTGATCAGTGACTGACAGGCGCTGATCATGGGACTGTGCACGCACTGATCACGTGGCTGATCAGGAACTGGCCACCTGACTGCGCATGCAGTGATCACGTGGCTGGTTCGTTCACTGATCAAGTGTTTATCACCCGGTGATCCCGTGACTGAGAGGCGCTGATCACGTGACTGGGCCGTCAGTGATCACGTCGCTGATCATGCACTGATATCGTGAGTGAGCATGCACTGATCATGTGCCGGGAGCCGGGGAGGCCTTCCACTCTGGACAAAGGTCATGAGGAAGGAGGCTCGGCATACGCAAATGCGGGATCGAGCCTCAGGAGTCCACCCGGATATTCTCGAGCATCTCCCCCCCAAAAAACCAGAGTCTGCCTACTGTATTGCTTTGTGCTCTCACCTCTGATTTCACTGGGGGCTGTCCCCCACCACATCTCGCTCTGTCTGTCAAAGAGTTAACTTACAGCTCCAATTCATAAAGTTCCTTGTCATTCTTCGCTTTAACTTCCAGCTGAGTCTCCATCTGGAGCGCGGCACCGACCACGCTTACTAATTATGCCTGGGCTGCTAAGACCCAGTCGAGAAGGTGTCTAGGGTGAGGCACCTTCCGCCATTCGAGAGGGCGCCTGCGGCCTACGTAAGTGGTCCAAACTTCATGTCTTGAAGTTTGATTGGTCTTCCGCGTAAACCAAGCTACTCAGTTTCTTTTCTCCACCGAATTTTTCCTACTGAGCTCTCCTCATACTATTATTCTTGACATCTCTGATTAGCATATAAATAGTCGCCTAGGCCATCTCTCCATCGAATACCCTGGATCAGGTCGGGCTGATCCCCGGCAGGCGGCGCCCCGAACAGGGACCTCAGGAGGCAATACTCAAAGAGCTGTGCAGACACGAACCACGCAATCAGCAGGCAATAAGCATGGAGCTCAGCAGTGACGAATCATGCTGCTCAACTGTCAATAATCAAGCAGGTGACCAGGCAGGAATCACGCAGCTCAGCTGGCAATTGTCAAGCAGATGAGCCGGCAGGAATCACGCAGCTCAGCTGGTAATTGTCATGCAGATGAGCCGGCAGGAATCACGCAGCTCAGCAGGCCCTGATCACGTGACTCTGCAGGCACTGATCACGTGGCTGATCAAGTACAGGTCACGTGACTGAGCATGCACTGATCACGTGGCTATCATGCACTGATCACGTGACTGCGCATGCACTGATGACGTGGCTGCTCAGGCACTGATCACATGGCTCATCATGTACTGATCACCTGTTTATCAGGCAATGCTCAGTGACTGACAGGCGCTGATCATGGGCCTGTGCACGCACTGATCACGTGGCTATCATGCACTGATCACGTGACTTCACAAGGACTGATGACATGGCTGATCGGGCACTGATCACGTGTTTATCAGACAGTGATCAGTGACTGACAGGCGCTCATCATGGGACTGTGCACGCACTGATCAGTTGGCTGATCACGAACTGACTTCCTGACTGTGCAGGCAGTGATCACGTGGCTGGTCGTTCACTGATCACGTGTTTATCATCCGGTGATCACGTGACTGAGAGGCGCTGATCACGTGACTGTGCCGTCAGTGATCACGTGGCTGATCATGCACTGATATCGTGAGTGAGCATGCACTGATCATGTGCCGGGAGCCGGGGAGGACTTCCATTCTGGACAAAGGTCATGAGGAAGGAGGCTCGGCATACGCAAATGCGGGATCGAGCCCAGGGGTCCACCCGGATATTCTCGAGCATCTCCCCCCAAAAAAACCAGAGTCTGCCTACTGTATTGCTTTGTGCACTCACCTCTGATTTCACTGGGGGCTGAACCCCACCACCATCTCGCTCTCTCTGTCAAAGAGTTAACTTACAGTTCCAATTCATAAAGTTCCTTGTCATTCTTCCCTTTAACTTCCAGCTGAGTCTCCATCTGGAGCGCGGAACCCACCACGATTACTAATTATGCCTGGGCTGCTAAGACCCACTCGAGAAGGTGTCTAGGGTGAGGCACCTTTCGTTATTCGAGAGGGCGCCTGCGGCCTACATAAGTGGTGCAAACTTCATGTCTTGAAGTTTAATTGGTCTTCCGCGTAAACCAAGCTACTCAGTCTCTTTTCTCCACCGAATTTTCCTACTGAGCTCTCCTCATACTATTATTCTTGACATCTCTGATTAGCATATAAATAGTCGCCTAGGCCATCTCTCCTTCGAATACCCTGGATCAGCTGGGGCTGGTCCCCGGCAGGTGGCGACCGAACAGGGACCTCAGGAGGCAATACTCAAAGAGCTGAGCAGACACGAACCACGCAATCAGCAGACAATAAGCATGGAGGTCAGCAGTGACGAATCATGCTGCTCAACTGGCAATAATCAAGCAGGTGACCAGGCAGGAATCACGCAGCTCAGCTGGCAATTGTCATGCAGATGAGCCGGCAGGAATCACGCAGCTCAGCAGGCCCTGATCACGTGACTCTGCAGGCACTGTTCACGTGGCTGATAAAGTACAGATCACGTGACTGAGCATGCACTGATCACGTGGCTATCATGCACTGATCACGTGACTGCGCATGCACTGATGACCTGGCGGATCAGGCACTGATCACATGGCTCATCATGCACTGATCACGTGTTTATCAGGCAATGATCAGTGACTGACAGGCGCTGATCATGGGCCTGTGCACGCACTGATCACGTGGCTATCATGCACTGATCACGTGACTGCGCATGCACTGATGACGTGGCTGTTCGGGCACTGATCACGTGTTTATCAGGCAGTGATCAGTGACTGACAGGCGCTGATCATGGGACTGTGCACGCACTGATCACGTGGCTGATCAGGAACTGGCCACCTGACTGCGCATGCAGTGATCACGTGGCTGGTCTTTCACTGATCACGTGTTTATCACCCGGTGATCCCGTGACTGAGAGGCGCTGATCACGTGACTGTGCCGTCAGTGATCACGTGGCTGATCATGCACTGATATCGTGAGTGAGCATGCACTGATCATGTGCCGGGAGCCGGGGAGGACTTCCATTATGGACAAAGGTAATGAGGAAGGAGGCTCGGCATACGCAAATGCGGGATCGAGCCTCAGGGGTCCACCGGGATATTCTCGAGCATCTCCCCCAAAAAAACCCAGAGTCTGCCTACTGTATTGCTTTGTGCACTCACCTCTGATTTCACTGGGGGCTGAACCCCACCACCATCTCGCTCTCTCTGTCAAAGAGTTAACTTACAGCTCCAATTCATAAAGTTCCTTGTCATTCTTCGCTTTAACTTCCAGCTGAGTCTCCATCTGGAGCGCGGCACCCACCACGCTTACTAATTATGCCTGGGCTGCTAAGACCCACTCGAGAAGGTGTCTAGGGTGAGGCACCTTCCGCCATTCGAGAGGGCGCCTGCGGCCTACGTAAGTGGTCCAAACTTCATGTCTTGAAGTTTGATTGGTCTTCCGCGTAAACCAAGCTACTCAGTTTCTTTTCTCCACCGAATTTTCCTACTGAGCTCTCCTCATACTATTATTCTTGACATCTCTGATTAGCATATAAATAGTCGCCTAGGCCATCTCTCCATCGAATACCCTGGGTCAGGTCGGGCTGGTCCCCGGCAGGCGGCGCCCGAACAGGGAACCTCAGGAGGCAATACTCAAAGAGCTGTGCAGACACGAACCACGCAATCAGCAGGCAATAAGCATGGAGGTCAGCAGTGACGAATCATGCTGCTCAACTGGCAATAATCAAGCAGGTGACCAGGCAGGAATCACGCAGCTCAGCTGGCAATTGTCATGCAGATGAGCCGGCAGGAATCACGCAGCTCAGCAGGCCCTGATCACGTGACTCTGCAGGCACTGTTCACGTGGCTGATAAAGTACAGATCACGTGACTGAGCATGCACTGATCACGTGGCTATCATGCACTGATCACGTGACTGCGCATGCATGATGACCTGGCGGATCAGGCACTGATCACATGGCTCATCATGCACTGATCACGTGTTTATCAGGCAATGATAAGTGACTGACAGGCGCTGATCATGGGCCTGTGCACGCACTGATCACGTGGCTATCATGCACTGATCATGTGACTGCGCATGCACTGATGACGTGGCTGTTCGGGCACTGATCACGTGTTTATCAGGCAGTGATCAGTGACTGACAGGCGCTGATCATGGGACTGTGCACGCACTGATCACGTGGCTGATCAGGAACTGGCCACCTGACTGCGCATGCAGTGATCACGTGGCTGGTCGTTCACTGATCAAGTGTTTATCACCCGGTGATCCCGTGACTGAGAGGCGCTGATCACGTGACTGGGCCGTCAGTGATCACGTCGCTGATCATGCACTGATATCGTGAGTGAGCATGCACTGATCATGTGCCGGGAGCCGGGGAGGCCTTCCACTCTGGACAAAGGTCATGAGGAAGGAGGCTCGGCATACGCAAATGCGGGATCGAGCCTCAGGAGTCCACCCGGATATTCTCGAGCATCTCCCCCCCAAAAAAACCAGAGTCTGCCTACTGTATTGCTTTGTGCTCTCACCTCTGATTTCACTGGGGGCTGTCCCCCACCACCATCTCGCTCTGTCTGTCAAAGAGTTAACTTACAGCTCCAATTCATAAAGTTCCTTGTCATTCTTCGCTTTAACTTCCAGCTGAGTCTCCATCTGGAGCGCGGCACCCACCACGCTTACTAATTATGCCTGGGCTGCTAAGACCCACTCGAGAAGGTGTCTAGGGTGAGGCACCTTCCGCCATTCGAGAGGGCGCCTGCGGCCTACGTAAGTGGTCCAAACTTCATGTCTTGAAGTTTGATTGGTCTTCCGCGTAAACCAAGCTACTCAGTTTCTTTTCTCCACCGAATTTTCCTACTGAGCTCTCCTCATACTATTATTCTTGACATCTCTGATTAGCATATAAATAGTCGCCTAGGCCATCTCTCCATCGAATACCCTGGATCAGGTCGGGCTGGTCCCCGGCAGGCGGCGCCCGAACAGGGACCTCAGGGGGCAATACTCAAAGAGCTGTGCAGACACGAACCACGCAATCAGCAAGCAATAAGCATGGAGCTCAGCAGTGACGAATCATGCTGCCCAACTGTCAATAATAAAGCAGGTGACCAGGCAGGAATCACGCAGCTCAGTTGGCAATTGTCAAGCAGATGAGCCGGCAGGAATCACGCAGCTCAGCAGGCCCTGATCACGTGACTCTGCAGTCACTGATCACGTGGCTGATCAAGTACAGATCACGTGACTGAACATGCACTGATCACGTGGCTATCATGCACTGATGACCTGACTGCTCATGCACTGATGACGTGGCTGCTCAGGCACTGATCACATGGCTCATCATGCACTTATCACGTGTTTTATCAGGCAATGATCAGTGACTGACAGGCGCTGATCATGGGACTGTGCACGCACTGATCACGTGGCTATCATGCACTGATCACGTGACTTCACATGGACTGATGACATGGCTGATCGGGCACTGATCATGTGTTTATCAGACAGTGATCAGTGACTGACAGGCGCTCATCATGGGACTGTGCACGCACTGATCACGTGGCTGATCAGGAACTGACTTCCTGACTGTGCAGGCAGTGATCACGTGGCTGGTCGTTCACTGATCACGTGTTTATCATACGGTGATCACGTGACTGAGAGGCGCTGATCACGTGACTGTGCCGTCAGTGATCACGTGGCTGATCATGCACTGATATCGTGAGTGAGCATGCACTGATCATGTGCCGGGAGCCGGGGAGGCCTTCCACTGTGGACAAAGGTCATGAGGAAGGAGGCTCGGCATACGCAAATGCGGGATCGAGCCTCAGGGGTCCACCCGGATATTCTCGAGCATCTCCCCCCAAAAAAACCCAGAGTCTGCCTACTGTATTGCTTTGTGCACTCACCTCTGATTTCACTGGGGGCTGAACCCCACCACCATCTCGCTCTCTCTGTCAAAGAGTTAACTTACAGCTCCAATTCATAAAGTTCCTTGTCATTCTTCCCTTTAACTTCCAGCTGAGTCTCCATCTGGAGCGCGGAACCCACCACGCTTACTAATTATGCCTGGGCTGCTAAGACCCACTCGAGAAGGTGTCTAGGGTGAGGCACCTTTCGTTATTCGAGAGGGCGCCTGCGGCCTACGTAAGTGGTGCTTGCTTCATGTCTTGAAGTTTAATTGGTCTTCCGCGTAAACCAAGCTACTCAGTCTCTTTTCTCCACCGAATTTTCCTACTGAGCTCTCCTCATACTATTATTCTTGACATCTCTGATTAGCATATAAATAGTCGCCTAGGCCATCTCTCCTTCGAATATCCTGGATCATCTGGGGCTGGTCCCCGGCAGGTGGCGCCCGAACAGGGACCTCAGGAGGCAATACTCAAAGAGCTGAGCAGACACGAACCACGCAATCAGCAGGCAATAAGCATGGAGCTCAGCAGTGACGAATCATGCTGCTCAACTGGCAATAATCAAGCAGGTGACCAGGCAGGAATCACGCAGCTCAGCTGGCAATTGTCAAGCAGATGACCCGGCAGGAATCACGCAGCTCTGATGGCAATTGTCATGCAGATGAGCCGGCAGGAATCACGCAGCTTCAGCAGGCCCTGATCACGTGACTCTGCAGGCACTGATCACGTGGCTGATCCAGTACAGATCACGTGACTGAGCATGCACTGATCACGTGGCTATCATGCACTGATCACGTGACTGGGCATGCACTGATGACGTGGCTGCTCAGGCACTGATCACGTGTTTATCAGGCAGTGATCAGTGACTGACAGGCGCTGATCATGGGCCTGTGCACGCACTGATCACGTGGCTGATCAGGAACTGGCCACCTGACTGCGCATGCAGTGATCACGTGGCTGGTCGTTCACTGATCACGTGTTTATCACCCGGTGATCCCGTGACTGAGAGGCGCTGATCACGTGACTGTGCCGTCAGTGATCACGTGGCTGATCATGCACTGATATCGTGAGTGAGCATGCACTGATCATGTGCCGGGACCCGGGGAGGCCTTCCACTGTGGACAAAGGTCATGAGGAAGGAGGCTCGGCATACGCAAATGCGGGATCGAGCCTCAGGGGTCCACCCGGATATTCTCGAGCATCTCCCCCCAAAAAAAACCAGAGTCTGCCTACTGTATTGCTTTGTGCACTCACCTCTGATTTCACTGGGGGCTGTCCCCCACCACCATCTCGCTCTCTCTGTCAAAGACTTAACTTACAGCTCCAATTCATAAAGTTCCTTGTCATTCTTCCCTTTAACTTCCAGCTGAGTCTCCATCTGGAGCGCGGAACCCACCACGATTACTAATTATGCCTGGGCTGCTAAGACCCACTCGAGAAGGTGTCTAGGGTGAGGCACCTTTCGTTATTCGAGAGGGCGCCTGCGGCCTACGTAAGTGGTGCAAACTTCATGTCTTGAAGTTTAATTGGTCTTCCGCGTAAACCAAGCTACTGAGTCTCTTTTCTCCACCGAATTTTCCTACTGAGCTCTCCTCATACTATTATTCTTGACATCTCTGATTAGCATATAAATAGTCGCCTAGGCCATCTCTCCTTCGAATACCCTGGATCAGCTGGGGCTGGCGCCGGACAGGTGGCGACCGAACAGGGACCTCAGGAGGCAATACTCAAAGAGCTGTGCAGACACGAACCACGCAATCAGCAGGCAATAAGCATGGAGGTCAGCAGTGACGAATCATGCTGCTCAACTGGCAATAATCAAGCAGGTGACCAGGCAGGAATCACGCAGCTCAGCTGGCAATTGTCATGCACATGAGCCGGCAGGAATCACGCAGCTCAGCAGGCCCTGATCACGTGATTCTGCAGGCACTGATCACGTGGCTGATCAAGTCAGATAACGTGACTCAGCATGCACTAATCACGTGGCTATCATGCACTGATCACGGTGACTGCTCATGCACTGATGTCGTGGCTGCTCAGGCACTGATCACATGGCTCATCATGCACTTATCACGTGTTTATCAGGCAATGATCAGTGACTGACAGGCGCTGATCATGGGACTGTGCACGCACTGATCACGTGGCTATCATGCACTGATCACGTTTCTTCACATGGACTGATGACATGGCTGATCGGGCACTGATCACTGTGTTATCAGACAGTGATCAGTGACTGACAGGCGCTCATCATGGGACTGTGCACGCACTGATCAGGTGGCTGATCAGGAACTGACTTCCTGACTGTTCAGGCAGTGATCACGTGGCTGGTCGTTCACTGATCGGGTGTTTATCATCCGGTGATCACGTGACTGAGAGGCGCTGATCACGTGACTGTGCCGTCAGTGATCACGTGGCTGATCATGCACTGATAATCGTGACTGAGCATGCACTGATCATGTGCCGGGAGTCGGGGAGGACTTCCATTCTGGACAAAGGTCATGAGGAAGGAGGCTCGGCATACGCAAATGCGGGATCGAGCCTCAGGGGTCCACCCCGGATATTCTCGAGCATCTCCCCCCCAAAAAAATCAGAGTCTTCCTGCTGTATTGCTTTGTGCACTCACCTCTGATTTCACTGGGGGCTGAACCCCACCACCATCTCGCTCTCTCTGTCAAAGAGTTAACTTACAGCTCCAATTCATAAAGTTCCTTGTCATTCTTCCCTTTAACTTCCAGCTGAGTCTCCATCTGGAGCGCGGCACCCACCACGCTTACTAATTATGCCTGGGCTGCTAAGACCCAGTCGAGAAGGTGTCTAGGGTGAGGCACCTTCCGCCATTCGAGAGGGCGCCTGCGGCCTACGTAAGTGGTCCAAACTTCATGTCTTGAAGTTTGATTGGTCTTCCGCGTAAACCAAGCTACTCAGTCTCTTTCTCCACCGAATTTTCCTACTGAGCTCTCCTCATACTATTATTCTTGACATCTCTGATTAGCATATAAATAGTCGCCTAGGCCATCTCTCCATCGAATACCCTGGATCAGGTCGGGCTGATCCCCGGCAGGCGGCGCCCGAACAGGGACCTCAGGAGGCAATACTCAAAGAGCTGTGCAGACACGAACCACGCAATCAGCAGGCAATAAGCATGGAGCTCAGCAGTGACGAATCATGCTGCTCAACTGTCAATAATCAAGCAGGTGACCAGGCAGGAATCACGCAGCTCAGCTGGCAATTGTCAAGCAGATGAGCCGGCAGGAATCACGCAGCTCAGCTGGCAATTATCATGCAGATGAGCCGGCAGGAATCACGCAGCTCAGCAGGCCCTGATCCCGTGACTCTGCAGGCACTGATCACGTGGCTGATCAAGTACAGGTCACGTGACTGAGGCATGCACTGATCACGTGGCTATCATGCACTGATCACGTGACTGCGCATGCACTGATGACGTGGCTGCTCAGGCACTGATCACATGGCTCATCATGTACTGATCACCTGTTTATCAGGCAATGCTCAGTGACTGACAGGCGCTGATCATGGGCCTGTGCACGCACTGATCACGTGGACTATCATGCACTGATCACGTGACTGCGCATGCACTGATGATGTGGCTGTTTCGGGCACTGATCACGTGTTTATCAGGCAGTGATCAGTGACTGGACAAGGCGCTGATCATGGGACTGTGCACGCACTGATCACGTGGCTGATCAGGAACTGGCCACCTGACTGCGCATGCAGTGATCACGTGGCTGGTCGTTCACTGATCACGTGTTTATCACCCGGTGATCCCGTGACTGAGAGGCGCTGATCACGTGACTGTGCCGTCAGTGATCACGTGGCTGATCATGCACTGATATCGTGAGTGAGCATGCACCTGATCTATGTGCCGGGAGCCGGGGAGGCCTTCCACTGTGGACAAAGGTCATGAGGAAGGAGGCTCGCATACGCAAATGCGGGATCGAGCCTCAGGAGTCCACCCGGATATTCTCGAGCATCTCCCCCCCAAAAAAAACCAGAGTCTGCCTACTTGTATTGCCTTTGTGCTCTCACCTCTGATTTCACTGGGGGCTGTCCCCCCACCACCATCTCGCTCTCGTCTGTCAAAGAGTTAACTTACAGCTCCAATTCATATAGTTCCTTGTCATTCTTCCCTTTAACTTCCAGCTGAGTCTCCATCTGGAGCGCGGAACCCACCACCGATTACTAATTATGCTGGCTGCTAAGACCCACTCGAGAAGTGTCTAGGGTGAGGCACCTTTCGTTATTGAGAGGGCGCCTGCGCCTACGTAAGTGGTGCAAACTTCATGTCTTGAGTTTAATTGGTCTTCCGCGTAAACCAAGCTACTGAGTCTCTTTTCTCCACCGAATTTTTCCTACTGAGCTCTCCTCATACTATTATTCTTGACATCTCTGATTAGCATATAAAATAGTCGCCTAGGCCATCTCTCCTTCGAATACCCTGGATCAGTTGGGGCTGGTCCCCGGCAGGTGGCGACCGAACAGGGACCTCAGGAGGCAATACTCAAAGAGCTGAGCAGACACGAACCACGCAATCAGCAGGCCATAAGCATGGAGCTCAGCAGTGACGAATCATGCTGCTCAACTGGCAATAATCAAGCACGTGACCAGGCAGGAATCACGCAGCTCAGCTGGCAATTGTCATGCAGATGGAAGCCGGCAGGAATCACGCAGCTTCAGGCAGGCCCTGATCACGTGAGGTTCTGCAGGCACTGATCATGTGGCCTGATCCCAAGTCCAGATCCACGTGACTGTGCATGCACTGATCACGTGGCTATCATGCACTGATCACGTGACTGCGCATGCACTGATGACGTGGCTGCTCAGGCACTGATCACATGGCTCATCATGCACTGATCACGTGTTTATCAGGCAATGATCAGTGACTGACAGGCGCTGATCATGGGCCTGTGCACGCACTGATCACGTGGCTATCATGCACTGATCACGTGACTTCACATGCACTGATGACGTGGCTGTCGGGCACTGATCACGTGTTTCAGGCAGTGATCAGTGACTGACAGGCGCTGATCATGGGACTGTGCACGCACTGATCACGTGGCTGATCAGGAACTGACCTGACTGCATGCAG
>NW_020190371.1:0-30560 GCF_002263795.3 Bos taurus
GACTTTTTTTTTAGCCACTGGAGTTCTAAGCCAGACTTTGAGGCCCGAGGCCCGTTGGGCCCAAACCACCATGGGAGTGGTAGCGATCGAGGCCAAAAACAAGGAAAAAAAAGAGCTCGTCAAGCCTTCAAAAGTGTTTTCAGAGGTTAACAGCATGAGAATGTTGAACCACCCGAATATTGTGAAACTACTGGACGTGTTTGACACAAGGAAACTCTGCTTATAGTAATGGAGTACCTCAGCGGGGGAGACTTTTTCAGCCACTTGCGGCCTAGGCCAGATTTTGAGGACCGAGGCCTATTCTGCGTGAACCACCATGGGAGTGGTAGCGATCAAGGCCAAAAACAAGGAAAAAAAAGAGCTCCTCAAGCCTTCAAAAGTGTTTTCAGAGGTTAACAGCATGAGAATGTTGAACCACCCGAATATTGTGAAACTACTGGACGTGTTTGACACGAGGAGACTCTGCTTATAGTAATGGAGTACCTCAGCGGGGGAGACTTTCTCAGCCACTTGCGGCCTAGGCCAGATTTTGAGGACCGAGGCCTATTCTGCGTGAACCACCAGGGGAGTGGTAGCCATCAAGGCCATTAACAAGACAAAAGAGAGCTTCTCCAGGATCAGGGAACTCTTTTGAGAGGTTAACAGCATGAGATTGTTGAACCACCCAAATATGGTGAAACTACTGGAAGTGATTGACACTGAGTAGACTCTGCTTATAGTAATGGAATACCTCAGCGGGGGAGGTATTTTTCAGACACTGGAGGCCAAAGCCATACTCTGAGGCCCCAGGCCTGTTTTGCCCGAACCACCCCGGGAGTGATAGCCAGCAAGCCCATTAACAAAACAAAAATCGAGCCCATTAACAAAACAAAAGAGAGCTTCTCCAGGATCAAGGAACTCTTTTGAGACGTTAACACCATGAGAATGTTGAAACACCCCAATATTGTGAAACGACTGGAAGTGACTGACAGACTGGAGACTCTGCTTACAGTAATGGAGTACCTTAGAGGGGGAGACTTTTTCAGCCACTGACGGCCAAAGCCAGATTTTGAGGACCCAGGCCTGTTCTGCCCGAACCACCAGGTGAGACTTAGCCATCAAGGCCGTTACCAAGACAAAACAGAGCATCTTCAGCCTCCAAAACTCTTTTCAGAGGTTAACAGCATGAGCATGTTGAACCACCCGAATACTGTGAAACTACTGGAAGTGATTGACACTGAGGAGACTCTGCTGATAGTAATGGAGTACTTCAGCGGGGGAGACTTTTTCAGCCACTGGAGGCCAAAGCCAGAATTTGAGGCCCGAGGCCTGTTCTGCGTGAACCACCAGGCGAGTGGAAGCCATCAAGGCCATTAACAAGGCTAAAGAGGGCTTTTCCAGGATCAAGGAATTCTTTTGAGAGGTTAACAGCAGGAGAAGTTTGAACCACCCGGATATTGTGAAACTCCTAGAAGTGATTGACACTGAGGAGACTCTTCTTAGAGGAATGGAGTACCTCAGCGGGGGGACTTTTTCAGCCACTGGTGAGCAAAGCCAGACTTTGAGGCCCGAGGCCCGTTGGGCCCAAACCACCATGGGAGTGGTAGCGATCAAGGCCAAAAACAAGGGGAAAAAAAGAGCTCCTCAAGCCTTCAAAAGTGTTTTCAGAGGTTAACAGCATGAGAATGTTGAACCACCCGAATATTGTGAAACTATTGGAGGTGATTGACACTGAGGAGACTCTGCTTATAGTAAAGGAGTACCTCAGCGGGGGAGACTTTTTTAGCCACTGGAGTTCTAAGCCAGACTTTGAGGCCCGAGGCCCGTTGGGCCCAAACCACCATGGGAGTGGTAGCGATCGAGGCCAAAAACAAGGAAAAAAAAAGAGCTCGTCAAGCCTTCAAAAGTGTTTTCAGAGGTTAACAGCATGAGAATGTTGAACCACCCGAATATTGTGAAACTACTGGACGTGTTTGACACAAGGAAACTCTGCTTATAGTAATGGAGTACCTCAGCGGGGGAGACTTTTTCAGCCACTTGCAGCCTAGGCCAGATTTTGAGGACCGAGGCCTATTCTGCGTGAACCACCATGGGAGTGGTAGCGATCAAGGCCAAAAACAAGGAAAAAAAAGAGCTCCTCAAGCCTTCAAAAGTGTTTTCAGAGGTTAACAGCATGAGAATGTTGAACCACCCGAATATTGTGAAACTACTGGACGTGTTTGACACAAGGAGACTCTGCTTATAGTAATGGAGTACCTCAGCGGGGGAGACTTTCTCAGCCACTTGCGGCCTAGGCCAGATTTTGAGGACCGAGGCCTATTCTGCGTGAACCACCATGGGAGTGGTAGCGATCAAGGCCAAAAACAAGGAAAAAAAAACTCCTCAAGCCTTCAAAAGTGTTTTCAGAGGTTAACAGCATGAGCATGTTGAACCACCCGAATACTGTGAAACTACTGGACGTGATTGACACTGAGGAGACTCTGCTGATAGTAATGGAGTACTTCAGCGGGGGAGACTTTTTCAGCCACTGGAGGCCAAAGCCAGAATTTGAGGCCCGAGGCCTGTTCTGCGTGAACCACCAGGCGAGTGGAAGCCATCAAGGCCATTAACAAGGCTAAAGAGGGCTTTTCCAGGATCAAGGAATTCTTTTGAGAGGTTAACAGCAGGAGAAGTTTGAACCACCCGGATATTGTGAAACTACTAGAAGTGATTGACACTGAGGAGACTATTCTTATAGGAATGGAGTACCTCAGCGGGGGTGACTTTTTCAGCCACTGGTGAGCAAAGCCAGACTTTGAGGCCCGAGGCCCGTTGGGCCCAAACCACCATGGGAGTGGTAGCGATCAAGGCCAAAAACAAGGGGAAAAAAAAGAGCTCCTCAAGCCTTCAAAAGTGTTTTCAGAGGTTAACAGCATGAGAATGTTGAACCACCCGAATATTGTGAAACTACTGGACGTGTTTGACACAAGGAAACTCTGCTTATAGTAATGGAGTACCTCAGCGGGGGAGACTTTTTCAGCCACTTGCGGCCTAGGCCAGATTTTGAGGACCGAGGCCTATTCTGCGTGAACCACCATGGGAGTGGTAGCGATCAAGCCCAAAAACAAGGAAAATAAAGAGCTCCTCAAGCCTTCAAAAGTGTTTTCAGAGGGTTAACAGCATGAGAATGTTGAACCACCCGAATATTGTGAAAATATTGGAGGTGATTGACACTGAGGAGACTCTGCTTATAGTAAAGGAGTACCTCAGCGGGGGAGACTTTTTAGCCACTGGAGTTCTAAGCCAGACTTTGAGGCCCGAGGCCCGTTGGGCCCAAACCACCATGGGAGTGGTAGCGATCGAGGCCAAAAACAAGGAAAAAAAAAAGAGCTCCTCAAGCCTTCAAAAGTGTTTTCAGAGGTTAACAGCATGAGAATGTTGAACCACCTGAATATTGTGAAACTACTGGACGTGTTTGACACAAGGAAACTCTGCTTATAGTAATGGAGTACCTCAGCGGGGGAGACTTTTTCAGCCACTTGCGGCCTAGGCCAGATTTTGAGGACCGAGGCCTATTCTGCGTGAACCACCATGGGAGTGGTAGCGATCAAGGCCAAAAACAAGGAAAAAAAAGAGCTCCTCAAGCCTTCAAAAGTGTTTTCAGAGGTTAACAGCATGAGAATGTTGAACCACCCGAATATTGTGAAACTACTGGACGTGTTTGACACGAGGAGACTCTGCTTATAGTAATGGAGTACCTCAGCGGGGGAGACTTTCTCAGCCACTTGCGGCCTAGGCCAGATTTTGAGGACCGAGGCCTATTCTGCGTGAACCACCAGGGGAGTGGTAGCCATCAAGGCCATTAACAAGACAAAAGAGAGCTTCTCCAGGATCAGGGAACTCTTTTGAGAGGTTAACAGCATGAGATTGTTGAACCACCCAAATATGGTGAAACTACTGGAAGTGATTGACACTGAGTAGACTCTGCTTATAGTAATGGAATACCTCAGCGGGGGAGGTATTTTTCAGACACTGGAGGCCAAAGCCATACTCTGAGGCCCCAGGCCTGTTTTGCCCGAACCACCCCGGGAGTGATAGCCAGCAAGCCCATTAACAAAACAAAAATCGAGCCATTAACAAGACAAAAGAGAGCTTCTCCAGGATCAAGGAACTCTTTTGAGACGTTAACACCATGAGAATGTTGAAACACCCCAATATTGTGAAACGACTGGAAGTGACTGACAGACTGGAGACTCTGCTTACAGTAATGGAGTACCTTAGAGGGGGAGACTTTTTCAGCCACTGACGGCCAAAGCCAGATTTTGAGGACCCAGGCCTGTTCTGCCCGAACCACCAGGTGAGACTTAGCCATCAAGCCGTTACCAAGACAAAACAGAGCATCTTCAGCCTCCAAAACTCTTTTCAGAGGTTAACAGCATGAGAATGTTGAACCACCCGAATATTGTGAAACTACTGGAAGTGATTGACACTGAGGAGACTCTGCTTATAGTAATGGAGTACCTTCAGCGGGGGAGACTTTTCAGCCACTGAGGCCAAAGCCAGATTTGAGGCCCGAGGCCTGTTCTGCGTGAACCACCAGGGGAGTGGAAGCCATCAAGGCCATTAACAAGGCTAAAGAGGCTTTTCCAGGATCAAAATTCTTTTGAGAGGTTAACAGCAGGAGAATTGAACCACCCGTATTGTGAAACTACTGGAAGTGATTGACACTGAGGAGACTCTCTTAGAGAATGGAGTACCTCAGCGGGGGGACTTTTTCAGCCACTTGAGCAAAGCCAGATTTGAGGCCCGAGGCCCTGGGCCCAACCACCATGGGAGTGGTAGCGATCAAGGCCAAAAACAAGGAAAAAAAGAGCTCCTCAAGCCTTCAAAAGTGTTTTCAGAGGTTAACAGCATGAGAATCTTGAACCACCCGAATATTGTGAAACTATTGGATGTGATTGACACTGAGGAGACTCTGCTTATAGTAAAGGAGTACCTCAGCGGGGGAGACTTTTTCAGCCACTGGTGAGCAAAGCCAGACTTTGAGGCCCGACCCGTTGGGCCCAAACCACCATGGGAGTGGTAGCGATCAAGGCCAAAAACAAGGAAAAAAAAGAGCTCTCAAGCCTTCAAAAGTGTTTTCAGAGGTTAACAGCATGAGAATGTTGAACCACCCGAATATTGTGAAACTACTGGACGTGATTGACACAAGGAACTCTGCTTATAGTAATGGAGTACCTCAGCGGGGGAGACTTTTTTCAGCCACTGAGCCTAGCCAGATTTTGAGGACCGAGGCCTATTCTGCGTGAACCACCATGGGAGTGGTAGCGATCAAGGCCAAAAACAAGGAAAAAAAAGAGCTCCTCAAGCCTTCAAAAGTGTTTTCAGAGGTTAACAGCATGAGAATGTTGAACCACCCGAATATTGTGAAACTACTGGACGTGTTTGACACAAGGAGACTCTGCTTATAGTAATGGAGTACCTCAGCGGGGGAGACTTTCTCAGCCACTTGCGGCCTAGGCCAGATTTTGAGGACCGAGGCCTATTCTGCGTGAACCACCATGGGAGTGGTAGCGATCAAGGCCAAAAACAAGGAAAAAAAGAGCTCCTCAAGCCTTCAAAAGTGTTTTCAGAGGTTAACAGCATGAGCATGTTGAACCACCCGAATACTGTGAAACTACTGGACGTGATTGACACTGAGGAGACTCTGCTGATAGTAATGGAGTACTTCAGCGGGGGAGACTTTTTCAGCCACTGGAGGCCAAAGCCAGAATTTGAGGCCCGAGGCCTGTTCTGCGTGAACCACCAGGCGAGTGGAAGCCATCAAGGCCATTAACAAGGCTAAAGAGGGCTTTTCCAGGATCAAGGAATTCTTTTGAGAGGTTAACAGCAGGAGAAGTTTGAACCACCCGGATATTGTGAAACTCCTAGAAGTGATTGACACTGAGGAGACTCTTCTTAGAGAATGGAGTACCTCAGCGGGGGGGACTTTTTCAGCCACTGGTGAGCAAAGCCAGACTTTGAGGCCCGAGGCCGTTGGGCCCAAACCACCATGGGAGTGGTAGCGATCAAGGCCAAAACAAGGGGAAAAAAAGAGCTCCTCAAGCCTTCAAAAGTGTTTCAGAGGTTAACAGCATGAGAATGTTGAACCACCCGAATATTGTGAAACTACTGGAGTGTTTGACACTGAGGAGACTCTGCTTATAGTAATGGAGTACCTCAGCGGGGGAGACTTTTTCAGCCACTGGGCCTAGCCAGACTTTGAGGCCCGAGGCCTATTTGCGTGAACCACCATGGGAGTGGTAGCGATCAAGGCCAAAAACAAGGAAAAAAAAGAGCTCCTCAAGCCTTCAAAAGTGTTTTCAGAGGTTAACAGCATGAGAATGTTGAACCACCCGAATATTGTGAAATATTGGAGGTGATTGACACTGAGGAGACTCTGCTTATAGTAATGGAGTACCTCAGCGGGGGAGACTTTTTTAGCCACTGGAGCCTAAGCCAGATTTTGAGGCCCGAGGCCGTTGGCCAAACCACCATGGGAGTGGTAGCGATCGAGGCCAAAAACAAGGAAAAAAAAAGAGCTCGTCAAGCCTTCAAAAGTGTTTTCAGAGGTTAACAGCATGAGAATGTTGAACCACCCGAATATTGTGAAAACTACTGGACGTGTTTGACACAAGGAAACTCTGCTTATAGTAATGGAGTACCTCAGCGGGGGAGACTTTTTCAGCCACTGCGGCCTAGCCAGATTTTGAGGACCGAGGCCTATTCTGCGTGAACCACCATGGGAGTGGTAGCGATCAAGGCCAAAAACAAGGAAAAAAAGAGCTCCTCAAGCCTTCAAAAGTGTTTTCAGAGGTTAACAGCATGAGAATGTTGAACCACCCGAATATTGTGAAACTACTGGACGTGTTTGACACGAGGAGACTCTGCTTATAGTAATGGAGTACCTCAGCGGGGGAGACTTTTCAGCCACTTGCGGCCTAGGCCAGATTTTGAGGACCGAGGCCTATTCTGCGTGAACCACCAGGGAGTGGTAGCCATCAAGGCCATTAACAAGGCAAAAGAGGCCGTCTCCAGGATCAGGGAACTCTTTTGAGAGGTTAACAGCATGAGATGTTGAACCACCCAAATATGTGAAACTACTGGAAGTGATTGACACTGAGAGACTCTGCTTATAGTAATGGATACCTCAGCGGGGGAGGTATTTTTCAGCCACTGGAGGCCAAAGCCATACTTGAGGCCCCAGGCCTGTTTTGCCCGAACCACCGGGAGTGATAGCAGGAAGCCATTAACAAAACAATCGAGCCATTAACAAAACAAAAGAGAGCTTCTCCAGGATCAAGGAAGTCTTTTGAGAGGTTAACAGCATGAGAATGTTGAAACACCCAATATTGTGAAACTACTGGAAGTGATTGACAGACTGGAGACTCTGCTTATAGTAATGGAGTACCTAGGGGGAGACTTTTTCAGCCACTGACGGCCAAAGCCAGATTTTGAGGACCCAGGCCTGTTCTGCCCGAACCACCAGGTGAGACTTAGCCATCAAGGCCGTTACAAGACAAAACAGAGCATCTTCAGCCTCCAAAACTCTTTTCAGAGGTTAACAGCATGAGCATGTTGAACCACCCGAATACTGTGAAACTACTGGAAGTGATTGACACTGAGGAGACTCTGCTGATAGTAATGGAGTACTTCAGCGGGGGAGACTTTTTCAGCCACTTGAGGCCAAAGCCAGATTTTGAGGACCGAGGCCTGTTCTGCGTGAACCACCAGGCGAGTGGAAGCCATCAAGGCCATTAACAAGGCTAAAGAGGGCTTTTCCAGGATCAAGGAATTCTTTTGAGAGGTTAACAGCAGGAGAAGTTTGAACCACCCGGATATTGTGAAACTCCTAGAAGTGATTGACACTGAGGAGACTCTTCTTAGAGGAATGGAGTACCTCAGCGGGGGGACTTTTTCAGCCACTGGTGAGCAAAGCCAGACTTTGAGGCCCGAGGCCGTTGGGCCCAAACCACCATGGGAGTAGCGATCAAGGCCAAAAACAAGGGAAAAAAGAGCTCCTCAAGCCTTCAAAAGTGTTTTCAGAGGTTAACAGCATGAGAATGTTGAACCACCCGAATATTGTGAAACTATTGGAGTGATTGACACTGAGGAGACTCTGCTTATAGTAAAGGAGTACCTCAGCGGGGGAGACTTTTTAGCCACTGGAGTTCTAAGCCAGACTTTGAGGCCCGAGGCCCGTTGGGCCCAAACCACCATGGGAGTGGTAGCGATCGAGGCCAAAAACAAGGAAAAAAAAGAGCTCGTCAAGCCTTCAAAAGTGTTTTCAGAGGTTAACAGCATGAGAATGTTGAACCACCCGAATATTGTGAAACTACTGGACGTGTTTGACACAAGGAACTCTGCTTATAGTAATGGAGTACCTCAGCGGGGGAGACTTTTTCAGCCACTTGAGCCAGGCCAGATTTTGAGGACCGAGGCCTATTCTGCGTGAACCACCATGGGAGTGGTAGCGATCAAGGCCAAAAACAAGGAAAAAAAAGAGCTCCTCAAGCCTTCAAAAGTGTTTTCAGAGGTTAACAGCATGAGAATGTTGAACCACCCGAATATTGTGAAACTACTGGACGGTTTGACACAAGGAAGACTCTGCTTATAGTAATGGAGTACCTCAGCGGGGGAGACTTTTCAGCCACTTGCGGCCTAGGCCAGATTTTGAGGACCGAGGCCTATTCTGCGTGAACCACCATGGGAGTGGTAGCGATCAAGGCCAAAAACAAGGAAAAAAAAGAGCTCCTCAAGCCTTCAAAAGTGTTTTCAGAGGTTAACAGCATGAGAATGTTGAACCACCCGAATATTGTGAAACTACTGGACGTGATTGACACTGAGGAGACTCTGCTTATAGTAATGGAGTACCTCAGCGGGGGAGACTTTTTCAGCCACTGGAGCCTAGCCAGATTTTGAGGCCCGAGGCCGTCTGCGTGAACCACCATGGGAGTGGTAGCGATCAAGGCCAAAAACAAGGAAAAAAAAGAGCTCCTCAAGCCTTCAAAAGTGTTTTCAGAGGTTAACAGCATGAGAATGTTGAACCACCCGAATATTGTGAAACTACTGGACGTGTTTGACACGAGGAGACTCTGCTTATAGTAATGGAGTACCTCAGCGGGGGAGACTTTTCAGCCACTGCGGCCTAGCCAGATTTTGAGGCCCGAGGCCTATTCTGCGTGAACCACCATGGGAGTGGTAGCGATCAAGGCCAAAAACAAGGAAAAAAAGAGCTCCTCAAGCCTTCAAAAGTGTTTTCAGAGGTTAACAGCATGAGAATGTTGAACCACCCGAATATTGTGAAACTACTGGAAGTGATTGACACTGAGGAGACTCTGCTATAGTAATGGAGTACTCAGCGGGGGAGACTTTTTCAGCCACTGGAGGCCAAAGCCAGATTTGAGGCCCGAGGCCTGTTCTGCGTGAACCACCAGGCGAGTGGAAGCCATCAAGGCCATTAACAAGGCTAAAGAGCTTTTCCAGATCAAAATTCTTTTCAGAGGTTAACAGCAGGAGAAGTTTGAACCACCCGAATATTGTGAAACTCCTGGAAGTGATTGACACTGAGGAGACTCTTTAGAGAATGGAGTACCTCAGCGGGGGAGACTTTTTCAGCCACTGGAGGCCAAAGCCAGAATTTGAGGCCCGAGGCCCGTTGGGCCCAAACCACCATGGGAGTGGTAGCGATCAAGGCCAAAAACAAGGAAAAAAAGAGCTCTCAAGCCTTCAAAAGTGTTTTCAGAGGTTAACAGCATGAGAATGTTGAACCACCCGAATATTGTGAAACTATTGGAGGTGATTGACACTGAGGAGACTCTGCTTATAGTAAAGGAGTACCTCAGCGGGGGAGACTTTTTAGCCACTGGAGTTCTAAGCCAGACTTTGAGGCCCGAGGCCCGTTGGGCCCAAACCACCATGGGAGTGGTAGCGATCGAGGCCAAAAACAAGGAAAAAAAAGAGCTCTCAAGCCTTCAAAAGTGTTTTCAGAGGTTAACAGCATGAGAATGTTGAACCACCCGAATATTGTGAAACTACTGGACGTGTTTGACACAAGGAAGACTCTGCTTATAGTAATGGAGTACCTCAGCGGGGGAGACTTTTTCAGCCACTTGCGGCCTAGGCCAGATTTTGAGGACCGAGGCCTATTCTGCGTGAACCACCATGGGAGTGGTAGCGATCAAGGCCAAAAACAAGGAAAAAAAAGAGCTCCTCAAGCCTTCAAAAGTGTTTTCAGAGGTTAACAGCATGAGAATGTTGAACCACCCGAATATTGTGAAACTACTGGACGTGTTTGACACGAGGAGACTCTGCTTATAGTAATGGAGTACCTCAGCGGGGGAGACTTTTTCAGCCACTTGCGGCCTAGGCCAGATTTTGAGGACCGAGGCCTATTCTGCGTGAACCACCAGGGAGTGGTAGCCATCAAGGCCATTAACAAGACAAAAGAGAGCTTCTCCAGGATCAAGGAACTCTTTTGAGAGGTTAACAGCATGAATGTTGAACCACCCAAATATGTGAAACTACTGGAAGTGATTGACACTGAGAGACTCTGCTTATAGTAATGGAATACCTCAGCGGGGGAGGATTTTTCAGCCACTGGAGGCCAAAGCCATTTGAGGCCCAGGCCTGTTTTGCCCGAACCACCGGGAGTGATAGCCAGCAAGCCATTAACAAAACAAGAGCCATTAACAACACAAAAGAGAGCTTCTCCAGGATCAAGGAACTCTTTTGAGACGTTAACACCATGAGAATGTTGAACACCCAATATTGTGAAACTACTGGAAGTGACTGACAGACTGGAGACTCTGCTTACAGTAATGGAGTACCTTCAGGGGGAGACTTTTTCAGCCACTGAGGCCAAAGCCAGATTTGAGGACCCAGGCCTGTTCTGCCCGAACCACCAGGTGAGACTTAGCCATCAAGGCCGTTACAAGACAAAAAGAGCATCTTCAGCCTCAAAACTCTTTTCAGAGGTTAACAGCATGAGCATGTTGAACCACCCGAATATTGTGAAACTACTGGAAGTGATTGACACTGAGGAGACTCTGCTATAGTAATGGAGTACTTCAGCGGGGGAGACTTTTTCAGCCACTGGAGGCCAAAGCCAGATTTGAGGCCCGAGGCCTGTTCTGCATGAACCACCAGGCGAGTGGAAGCCATCAAGGCCATTAACAAGGCTAAAGAGCTTTTCCAGGATCAAAATTCTTTTGAGAGGTTAACAGCAGGAGAAGTTTGAACCACCCGATATTGTGAAACTCCTAGAAGTGATTGACACTGAGGAGACTCTCTTAGAGAATGGAGTACCTCAGCGGGGGGACTTTTTCAGCCACTGTGAGCAAAGCCAGACTTTGAGGCCCGAGGCCCGTTGGGCCCAAACCACCATGGGAGTGGTAGCGATCAAGGCCAAAAACAAGGAAAAAAAGAGCTCCTCAAGCCTTCAAAAGTGTTTTCAGAGGTTAACAGCATGAGAATGTTGAACCACCCGAATATTGTGAAACTATTGGAGGTGATTGACACTGAGGAGACTCTGCTTATAAAGGAGTACCTCAGCGGGGGAGACTTTTTAGCCACTGGAGCTAAGCCAGACTTTGAGGCCCGAGGCCCGTTGGGCCCAAACCACCATGGGAGTGGTAGCGATCAAGGCCAAAAACAAGGAAAAAAAAGAGCTCCTCAAGCCTTCAAAAGTGTTTTCAGAGGTTAACAGCATGAGAATGTTGAACCACCCGAATATTGTGAAACTACTGGACATGTTTGACACAAGGAGACTCTGCTTATAGTAATGGAGTACCTCAGCGGGGGAGACTTTTTCAGCCACTTGCAGCCTAGGCCAGATTTTGAGGACCGAGGCCTATTCTGCGTGAACCACCATGGAGTGGTAGCGATCAAGGCCAAAAACAAGGAAAAAAAAGAGCTCCTCAAGCCTTCAAAAGTGTTTTCAGAGGTTAACAGCATGAGAATGTTGAACCACCCGAATATTGTGAAACTACTGGACGTGTTTGACACAAGGAGACTCTGCTTATAGTAATGGAGTACCTCAGCGGGGGAGACTTTTCAGCCACTTGCGGCCTAGGCCAGATTTTGAGGCCCGAGGCCTGTTCTGCGTGAACCACCATGGGAGTGGTAGCGATCAAGGCCAAAAACAAGGAAAAAAAAGAGCTCCTCAAGCCTTCAAAAGTGTTTTCAGAGGTTAACAGCATGAGCATGTTGAACCACCCGAATATTGTGAAACTACTGGAAGTGATTGACACTGAGGAGACTCTGCTATAGTAATGGAGTACTCAGCGGGGGAGACTTTTTCAGCCACTGGAGCCAAAGCCAGAATTTGAGGCCCGAGGCCTTTCTGCGTGAACCACCAGGCGAGTGGAAGCCATCAAGGCCATTAACAAGGCTAAAGAGCTTTTCCAGGATCAAGGAATTCTTTTGAGAGGTTAACAGCATGAGAAGTTGAACCACCCGATATTGTGAAACTCCTAGAAGTGATTGACACTGAGGAGACTCTTCTTAGAGAATGGAGTACCTCAGCGGGGGGACTTTTTCAGCCACTGGTGAGCAAAGCCAGACTTTGAGGCCCGAGGCCCGTTGGGCCCAAACCACCATGGGAGTGGTAGCGTCAAGGCCAAAAACAAGGGGAAAAAAAGAGCTCCTCAAGCCTTCAAAAGTGTTTTCAGAGGTTAACAGCATGAGAATGTTGAACCACCCGAATATTGTGAAACTATTGAAGTGATTGACACTGAGGAGACTCTGCTTATAGTAAAGGAGTACCTCAGCGGGGGAGACTTTTTCAGCCACTGGAGCAAAGCCAGACTTTGAGGCCCGAGGCCCGTTGGGCCCAAACCACCATGGGAGTGGTAGCGATCAAGGCCAAAAACAAGGAAAAAAAGAGCTCCTCAAGCCTTCAAAAGTGTTTTCAGAGGTTAACAGCATGAGAATGTTGAACCACCCGAATATTGTGAAACTATTGGAGTGATTGACACTGAGGAGACTCTGCTTATAGTAATGGAGTACCTCAGCGGGGGAGACTTTTTTAGCCACTGGAGCTAGCCAGACTTTGAGGCCGAGGCCCGTTGCGGAACCACCATGGGAGTGGTAGCGATCAAGGCCAAAAACAAGGAAAAAAAAAGCTCCTCAAGCCTTCAAAAGTGTTTTCAGAGGTTAACAGCATGAGAATGTTGAACCACCCGAATATTGTGAAACTACTGGACGTGTTTGACACAAGGAGACTCTGCTTATAGTAATGGAGTACCTCAGCGGGGGAGACTTTTTCAGCCACTTGCGCCTAGGCCAGATTTTGAGGACCGAGGCCTATTCTGCGTGAACCACCATGGGAGTGGTAGCGATCAAGGCCAAAAACAAGGAAAAAAAGAGCTCCTCAAGCCTTCAAAAGTGTTTTCAGAGGTTAACAGCATGAGAATGTTGAACCACCCGAATATTGTGAAACTACTGGAGTGTTGACACTGAGGAGACTCTGCTTATAGTAATGGAGTACCTCAGCGGGGGAGACTTTTCAGCCACTGGAGCTAAGCCAGATTTGAGGCCGAGGCCCGTGAACCACCATGGGAGTGGTAGCGATCAAGGCCAAAAACAAGGAAAAAAAAGAGCTCCTCAAGCCTTCAAAAGTGTTTTCAGAGGTTAACAGCATGAGAATGTTGAACCACCCGAATATTGTGAAACTACTGGACGTGTTTGACACAGGAGACTCTGCTTATAGTAATGGAGTACCTCAGCGGGGGAGACTTTTCAGCCACTTGCGGCCTAGCCAGATTTTGAGGACCGAGGCCTATTCTGCGTGAACCACCATGGGAGTGGTAGCGATCAAGGCCAAAAACAAGGAAAAAAAAGCTCCTCAAGCCTTCAAAAGTGTTTTCAGCGGTTAACAGCATGAGCATGTTGAACCACCCGAATACTGTGAAACTACTGGAAGTGATTGACACTGAGGAGACTCTGCTGATAGTAATGGAGTACTTCAGCGGGGGAGACTTTTTCAGCCACTGGAGGCCAAAGCCAGAATTTGAGGCCGAGGCCTGTTCTGCGTGAACCACCAGGCGAGTGGAAGCCATCAAGGCCATTAACAAGGCTAAAAGGGCTTTTCCAGGATCAAGGAATTCTTTTGAGAGGTTAACAGCAGGAGAATTTGAACCACCCGGATATTGTGAAACTCCTAGAAGTGATTGACACTGAGGAGACTCTTTTAGAGGAATGGAGTACCTCAGCGGGGGGACTTTTTCAGGCACTGGTGATCAAAGCCAGACTTTGAGGCCCGAGGCCCGTTGGGCCCAAACCACCATGGGAGTGGTAGCGATCAAGGCCAAAAACAAGGGGAAAAAAAGAGCTCCTCAAGCCTTCAAAAGTGTTTTCAGAGGTTAACAGCATGAGAATGTTGAACCACCCGAATATTGTGAAACTATTGGAGGTGATTGACACTGAGGAGACTCTGCTTATAGTAAAGGAGTACCTCAGCGGGGGAGACTTTTTTAGCCACTGGAGTTCTAAGCCAGACTTTGAGGCCCGAGGCCCGTTGGGCCCAAACCACCATGGGAGTGGTAGCGATCAAGGCCAAAAACAAGGAAAAAAAAGAGCTCCAAGCCTTCAAAAGTGTTTTCAGAGGTTAACAGCATGAGAATGTTGAACCACCCGAATATTGTGAAACTACTGGACGTGTTTGACACAAGGAACTCTGCTTATAGTAAAGGAGTACCTCAGCGGGGGAGACTTTTTCAGCCACTTGCGGCCTAGGCCAGATTTTGAGGACCGAGGCCTATTCTGCGTGAACCACCATGGGAGTGGTAGCGATCAAGGCCAAAAACAAGGAAAAAAAAGAGCTCCTCAAGCCTTCAAAAGTGTTTTCAGAGGTTAACAGCATGAGAATGTTGAACCACCCGAATATTGTGAAACTACTGGACGTGTTTGACACGAGGAGACTCTGCTTATAGTAATGGAGTACCTCAGCGGGGGAGACTTTTTCAGCCACTTGCGGCCTAGGCCAGATTTTGAGGACCGAGGCCTATTCTGCGTGAACCACCAGGGGAGTGGTAGCCATCAAGGCCATTAACAAGACAAAAGAGAGCTTCTCCAGGATCAGGGAACTCTTTTGAGAGGTTAACAGCATGAGATTGTTGAACCACCCAAATATGGTGAAACTACTGGAAGTGATTGACACTGAGTAGACTCTGCTTATAGTAATGGAATACCTCAGCGGGGGAGACTTTTTCAGCCACTGGAGGCCAAAGCCATACTCTGAGGCCCCAGGCCTGTTTGCCCGAACCACCCCGGGAGTGATAGCCAGCAAGCCCATTAACAAAACAAAAATCGAGCCCATTAACAAAACAAAAGAGAGCTTCTCCAGGATCAAGGAACTCTTTTGAGACGTTAACACATGAGAATGTTGAAACACCCCAATATTGTGAAACGACTGGAAGTGACTGACAGACTGGAGACTCTGCTTACAGTAATGGAGTACCTTAGAGGGGGAGACTTTTTCAGCCACTGACGGCCAAAGCCAGATTTTGAGGACCCAGGCCTGTTCTGCCCGAACCACCAGGTGAGACTTAGCCATCAAGGCCGTTACCAAGACAAAACAGAGCATCTTCAGCCTCCAAAACTCTTTTCAGAGGTTAACAGCATGAGCATGTTGAACCACCCGAATACTGTGAAACTACTGGAAGTGATTGACACTGAGGAGACTCTGCTGATAGTAATGGAGTACTTCAGCGGGGGAGACTTTTTCAGCCACTGGAGGCCAAAGCCAGAATTTGAGGCCCGAGGCCTGTTCTGCGTGAACCACCAGGCGAGTGGAAGCCATCAAGGCCATTAACAAGGCTAAAGAGGGCTTTTCCAGGATCAAGGAATTCTTTTGAGAGGTTAACAGCAGGAGAAGTTTGAACCACCCGGATATTGTGAAACTCCTAGAAGTGATTGACACTGAGGAGACTCTTCTTAGAGGAATGGAGTACCTCAGCGGGGGACTTTTTCAGCCACTGGTGAGCAAAGCCAGACTTTGAGGCCCGAGGCCCGTTGGGCCCAAACCACCATGGGAGTGGTAGCGATCAAGGCCAAAAACAAGGGGAAAAAAAGAGCTCCTCAAGCCTTCAAAAGTGTTTTCAGAGGTTAACAGCATGAGAATGTTGAACCACCCGAATATTGTGAAACTATTGGAGGTGATTGACACTGAGGAGACTCTGCTTATAGTAAAGGAGTACCTCAGCGGGGGAGACTTTTTTAGCCACTGGAGTTCTAAGCCAGACTTTGAGGCCCGAGGCCCGTTGGGCCCAAACCACCATGGGAGTGGTAGCGATCGAGGCCAAAAACAAGGAAAAAAAAAGCTCCTCAAGCCTTCAAAAGTGTTTTCAGAGGTTAACAGCATGAGAATGTTGAACCACCCGAATATTGTGAAACTACTGGACGTGTTTGACACAAGGAACTCTGCTTATAGTAATGGAGTACCTCAGCGGGGGAGACTTTTTCAGCCACTTGCAGCCTAGGCCAGATTTGAGGACCGAGGCCTATTCTGCGTGAACCACCATGGGAGTGGTAGCGATCAAGGCCAAAAACAAGGAAAAAAAGAGCTCCTCAAGCCTTCAAAAGTGTTTTCAGAGGTTAACAGCATGAGAATGTTGAACCACCCGAATATTGTGAAACTACTGGACGTGTTTGACACAAGGAGACTCTGCTTATAGTAATGGAGTACCTCAGCGGGGGAGACTTTATCAGCCACTTGCGGCCTAAGCCAGAATTTGAGGCCCGAGGCCAATTCTGCCAAAACCACCATGGGAGTGGTAGCGATCAAGGCCAAAAACAAGGAAAAAAAAGAGCTCCTCAAGCCTTCAAAAGTGTTTTCAGAGGTTAACAGCATGAGAATGTTGAACCACCCGAATATTGTGAAACTACTGGACGTGATTGACACTGAGGAGACTCTGCTTATAGTAATGGAGTACCTCAGCGGGGGAGACTTTTTCAGCCACTGGAGCCTAGCCAGATTTGAGGCCGAGGCCCGTTGAACCACCATGGGAGTGGTAGCGATCAAGGCCAAAAACAAGGAAAAAAAAGAGCTCCTCAAGCCTTCAAAAGTGTTTTCAGAGGTTAACAGCATGAGAATGTTGAACCACCCGAATATTGTGAAACTACTGGACGTGATTGACACAGGAGACTCTGCTTATAGTAATGGAGTACCTCAGCGGGGGAGACTTTTTCAGCCACTTGCGGCCAAAGCCAGATTTTGAGGCCGAGGCCTTTCTGCGTGAACCACCATGGGAGTGGTAGCGATCAAGGCCAAAAACAAGGATAAAAAAGCTCCTCAAGCCTTCAAAAGTGTTTTCAGAGGTTAACAGCATGAGATGTTGAACCACCCGAATACTGTGAAACTACTGGAAGTGATTGACACTGAGGAGACTCTGCTGATAGTAATGGAGTACTTCAGCGGGGGAGACTTTTTCAGCCACTGGAGGCCAAAGCCAGAATTTGAGGCCCGAGGCCTGTTCTGCGTGAACCACCATGGCGAGTGGAGCCATCAAGGCCAAACAAGGCTAAAGAGCTTTTCCAGGATCAAGGAATTTTTTGAGAGGTTAACAGCAGGAGAAGTTGAACCACCCGGATATTGTGAAACTCCTAGAAGTGATTGACACTGAGGAGACTCTTCTTATAGTAATGGAGTACCTCAGCGGGGGTGACTTTTTCAGCCACTGGTGAGCAAAGCCAGACTTTGAGGCCCGAGGCCCGTTGGGCCCAAACCACCATGGGAGTGGTAGCGATCAAGGCCAAAAACAAGGGAAAAAAAGAGCTCCTCAAGCCTTCAAAAGTGTTTTCAGAGGTTAACAGCATGAGAATGTTGAACCACCCGAATATTGTGAAACTATTGGAGGTGATTGACACTGAGGAGACTCTGCTTATAGTAAAGGAGTACCTCAGCGGGGGAGACTTTTTTAGCCACTGGAGTTCTAAGCCAGACTTTGAGGCCCGAGGCCCGTTGGGCCCAAACCACCATGGGAGTGGTAGCGATCGAGGCCAAAAACAAGGAAAAAAAAGAGCTCGTCAAGCCTTCAAAAGTGTTTTCAGAGGTTAACAGCATGAGAATGTTGAACCACCCGAATATTGTGAAACTACTGGACGTGTTTGACACAAGGAAACTCTGCTTATAGTAATGGAGTACCTCAGCGGGGGAGACTTTTTCAGCCACTTGCGGCCTAGGCCAGATTTTGAGGACCGAGGCCTATTCTGCGTGAACCACCATGGGAGTGGTAGCGATCAAGGCCAAAAACAAGGAAAAAAAAGAGCTCCTCAAGCCTTCAAAAGTGTTTTCAGAGGTTAACAGCATGAGAATGTTGAACCACCCGAATATTGTGAAACTACTGGACGTGTTTGACACGAGGAGACTCTGCTTATAGTAATGGAGTACCTCAGCGGGGGAGACTTTTCAGCCACTTGCGGCCTAGGCCAGATTTTGAGGACCGAGGCCTATTCTGCGTGAACCACCAGGGAGTGGTAGCCATCAAGGCCATTAACAAGACAAAAGAGAGCTTCTCCAGGATCAGGGAACTCTTTTGAGAGGTTAACAGCATGAGATTGTTGAACCACCCAATATGGTGAAACTACTCGAAGTGATTGACACTGAGTAGACTCTGCTTATAGTAATGGAATACCTCAGCGGGGGAGGTATTTTTCAGACACTGGAGGCCAAAGCCATACTCTGAGGCCCCAGGCCTGTTTTGCCCGAACCACCCCGGGAGTGATAGCCAGCAAGCCCATTAACAAAACAAAAATCGAGCCCATTAACAAAACAAAAGAGAGCTTCTCCAGGATCAAGGAACTCTTTTGAGACGTTAACACCATGAGAATGTTGAAACACCCCAATATTGTGAAACGACTGGAAGTGACTGACAGACTGGAGACTCTGCTTACAGTAATGGAGTACCTTAGAGGGGGAGACTTTTTCAGCCACTGACGGCCAAAGCCAGATTTTGAGGACCCAGGCCTGTTCTGCCCGAACCACCAGGTGAGACTTAGCCATCAAGGCCGTTACAAGACAAAACAGAGCATCTTCAGCCTCCAAAACTCTTTTCAGAGGTTAACAGCATGAGCATGTTGAACCACCCGAATACTGTGAAACTACTGGAAGTGATTGACACTGAGGAGACTCTGCTGATAGTAATGGAGTACTTCAGCGGGGGAGACTTTTTCAGCCACTGGAGGCCAAAGCCAGAATTTGAGGCCCGAGGCCTGTTCTGCGTGAACCACCAGGCGAGTGGAAGCCATCAAGGCCATTAACAAGGCTAAAGAGGGCTTTTCCAGGATCAAGGAATTCTTTTGAGAGGTTAACAGCAGGAGAAGTTTGAACCACCCGGATATTGTGAAACTCCTAGAAGTGATTGACACTGAGGAGACTCTTTTAGAGGAATGGAGTACCTCAGCGGGGGGACTTTTTCAGCCACTGGTGAGCAAAGCCAGACTTTGAGGCCCGAGGCCCGTTGGGCCCAAACCACCATGGGAGTGGTAGCGATCAAGGCCAAAAACAAGGGGAAAAAAAGAGCTCCTCAAGCCTTCAAAAGTGTTTTCAGAGGTTAACAGCATGAGAATGTTGAACCACCCGAATATTGTGAAACTATTGGAGGTGATTGACACTGAGGAGACTCTGCTTATAGTAAAGGAGTACCTCAGCGGGGGAGACTTTTTTAGCCACTGGAGTTCTAAGCCAGACTTTGAGGCCCGAGGCCCGTTGGGCCCAAACCACCATGGGAGTGGTAGCGATCGAGGCCAAAAACAAGGAAAAAAAAGAGCTCGTCAAGCCTTCAAAAGTGTTTTCAGAGGTTAACAGCATGAGAATGTTGAACCACCCGAATATTGTGAAACTACTGGACGTGTTTGACACAAGGAACTCTGCTTATAGTAATGGAGTACCTCAGCGGGGGAGACTTTTTCAGCCACTTGCAGCCTAGGCCAGATTTTGAGGACCGAGGCCTATTCTGCGTGAACCACCATGGGAGTGGTAGCGATCAAGGCCAAAAACAAGGAAAAAAAAGAGCTCCTCAAGCCTTCAAAAGTGTTTTCAGAGGTTAACAGCATGAGAATGTTGAACCACCCGAATATTGTGAAACTACTGGACGTGTTTGACACAGGAGACTCTGCTTATAGTAATGGAGTACCTCAGCGGGGGAGACTTCAGCCACTTGCGGCCTAGGCCAGATTTGAGGACCGAGGCCTATTCTGCGTGAACCACCCATGGGAAGTGGTAGCGATCAAGGCCAAAACAAGGAAAAAAAGAGCTCCTCAAGCTTCAAAAGTGTTTTCAGAGGTTAACAGCATGAGCATGTTGAACCACCCGAATACTGTGAAACTACTGGACGTGATTGACACTGAGGAGACTCTGCTGATAGTAATGGAGTACTCAGCGGGGGAGACTTTTTCAGCCACTGGAGCCAAAGCCAGAATTTGAGGCCCGAGGCCTTTCTGCGGAACCACCAGGCGAGTGGAAGCCATCAAGGCCATTAACAAGGCTAAAGAGGGCTTTTCCAGGATCAAGGAATTCTTTTGAGAGGTTAACAGCAGGAGAAGTTTGAACCACCCGGATATTGTGAAACTACTAGAAGTGATTGACACTGAGGAGACTCTGCTTATAGTAAAGGAGTACCTCAGCGGGGGAGACTTTTTCAGCCACTGGTGAGCAAAGCCAGACTTTGAGGCCCGAGGCCGTTTGGGAAACCACCATGGGAGTGGTAGCGATCAAGGCCAAAAAACAAGGAAAAAAAGAGCTCCTCAAGCCTTCAAAAGTGTTTTCAGAGGTTAACAGCATGGAAGTGTTGAACCACCCGATATTGTGAACTACTGGAAGTGTTTGACACTGAGGAGACTCTGCTTATAGTAATGGAGTACCTCAGCGGGGGAGACTTTTTCAGCCACTGGGCCTAGGCCAGATTTGAGGACCGAGGCCTATTCTGCGTGAACCACCATGGGAGTGGTAGCGATCAAGGCCAAAAACAAGGAAAAAAAGAGCTCCTCAAGCCTTCAAAAGTGTTTTGAGAGGTTAACAGCATGAGAATTTTGAACCACCCGAATATTGTGAAAATATTGGAGGTGATTGACACTGAGGAGACTCTGCTTATAGTAAAGGAGTACCTCAGCGGGGGAGACTTTTTAGCCACTGGAGTTCTAAGCCAGACTTTGAGGCCGAGGCCCGTTGGGCCCAAACCACCATGGAGTGGTAGCGATCGAGGCCAAAAACAAGGAAAAAAAAGAGCTCGTCAAGCCTTCAAAAGTGTTTTCAGAGGTTAACAGCATGAGAATGTTGAACCACCGAATATTGTGAAACTACTGACGTGTTTGACACAAGGAACTCTGCTTATAGTAATGGAGTACCTCAGCGGGGGAGATTTTTCAGCCACTTGCGGCCTAGGCCAGATTTTGAGGACCGAGGCCTATTCTGCGTGAACCACCATGGGAGTGGTAGCGATCAAGGCCAAAAACAAGGAAAAAAAAGAGCTCCTCAAGCCTTCAAAAGTGTTTTCAGAGGTTAACAGCATGAGAATGTTGAACCACCCGAATATTGTGAAACTACTGGACGTGTTTGACACGAGGAGACTCTGCTTATAGTAATGGAGTACCTCAGCGGGGGAGACTTTCTCAGCCACTTGCGGCCTAGGCCAGATTTTGAGGACCGAGGCCTATTCTGCGTGAACCACCAGGGAGTGGTAGCCATCAAGGCCATTAAACAAGACAAAAAGAGAGCTTCTCCAGATCAGGGAACTCTTTTGAGAGGTTAACAGCATGAGATTGTTGAACCACCCAAATATGGTGAAACTACTGGAAGTGATTGACACTGAGTAGACTCTGCTTATAGTAATGGAATACCTCAGGGGGAGGTATTTTTCAGACACTGGAGGCCAAAGCCATACTCTGAGGCCCCAGGCCTGTTTTGCCCGAACCACCGGGAGTGATAGCAGCAAGCCCATTAACAAACAAAAATCGAGCCCATTAACAAAACAAAAGAGAGCTTCTCCAGGATCAAGGAACTCTTTTGAGACGTTAACACCATGAGAATGTTGAAACACCCCAATATTGTGAAACGACTGGAAGTGACTGACAGACTGGAGACTCTGCTTACAGTAATGGAGTACCTTAGGGGAGACTTTTTCAGCCACTGACGGCCAAAGCCAGATTTTGAGGACCCAGGCCTGTTCTGCCCGAACCACCAGGTGAGACTTAGCCATCAAGGCCGTTACAAGACAAAACAGAGCATCTTCAGCCTCCAAAACTCTTTTCAGAGGTTAACAGCATGAGCATGTTGAACCACCCGAATACTGTGAAACTACTGGAAGTGATTGACACTGAGGAGACTCTGCTATAGTAATGGAGTACTTCAGCGGGGAGACTTTTTCAGCCACTGAGGCCAAAGCCAGAATTTGAGGCCCGAGGCCTGTTCTGCGTGAACCACCAGGCGAGTGGAAGCCATCAAGGCCATTAACAAGGCTAAAGAGCTTTCCAGATCAAGGAATCTTTTGAGAGGTTAACAGCAGGAGAAGTTTGAACCACCCGGATATTGTGAAACTCCTAGAAGTGATTGACACTGAGGAGACTCTTCTTAGAGGAATGGAGTACCTCAGCGGGGGGACTTTTTCAGCCACTGGTGAGCAAAGCCAGACTTTGAGGCCGAGGCCGTTGGGCCCAAACCACCATGGGAGTGGTAGCGATCAAGGCCAAAAACAAGGGAAAAAAGAGCTCCTCAAGCCTTCAAAAGTGTTTTCAGAGGTTAACAGCATGAGAATGTTGAACCACCCGAATATTGTGAAACTATTGGAGTGATTGACACTGAGGAGACTCTGCTATAGTAAAGGAGTACCTCAGCGGGGGAGACTTTTTAGCCACTGGAGTTCTAAGCCAGACTTTGAGGCCCGAGGCCCGTTGGGCCCAAACCACCATGGGAGTGGTAGCGATCGAGGCCAAAAACAAGGAAAAAAAAGAGCTCTCAAGCCTTCAAAAGTGTTTTCAGAGGTTAACAGCATGAGAATGTTGAACCACCCGAATATTGTGAAACTACTGGACGTGATTGACACAAGGAACTCTGCTTATAGTAATGGAGTACCTCAGCGGGGGAGACTTTTTCAGCCACTGCAGCCTAGCCAGACTTTGAGGACCGAGGCCTATTCTGCGTGAACCACCATGGGAGTGGTAGCGATCAAGGCCAAAAACAAGGAAAAAAAGAGCTCTCAAGCCTTCAAAAGTGTTTTCAGAGGTTAACAGCATGAGAATGTTGAACCACCCGAATATTGTGAAACTACTGGACGTGTTTGACACAAGGAGACTCTGCTTATAGTAATGGAGTACCTCAGCGGGGGAGACTTTTCAGCCACTTGCGGCCTAGGCCAGATTTTGAGGACCGAGGCCTATTCTGCGTGAACCACCATGGGAGTGGTAGCGATCAAGGCCAAAAACAAGGAAAAAAAAGAGCTCCTCAAGCCTTCAAAAGTGTTTTCAGAGGTTAACAGCATGAGAATGTTGAACCACCCGAATATTGTGAAACTACTGGACGTGATTGACACTGAGGAGACTCTGCTTATAGTAATGGAGTACCTCAGCGGGGGAGACTTTTTCAGCCACTGGAGCCTAAGCCAGATTTTGAGGCCCGAGGCCGTTGCAACCACCATGGGAGTGGTAGCGATCAAGGCCAAAAACAAGGAAAAAAAAGAGCTCCTCAAGCCTTCAAAAGTGTTTTCAGAGGTTAACAGCATGAGAATGTTGAACCACCCGAATATTGTGAAACTACTGGACGTGTTTGACACAAGGAGACTCTGCTTATAGTAATGGAGTACCTCAGCGGGGGAGACTTTTTCAGCCACTGGCCTAGCCAGATTTGAGGGCCGAGGCCTTCTGCGTGAACCACCATGGGAGTGGTAGCGATCAAGGCCAAAAACAAGGAAAAAAAGAGCTCTCAAGCCTTCAAAAGTGTTTTCAGAGGTTAACAGCATGAGAATGTTGAACCACCCGAATATGTGAAACTACTGGAAGTGATTGACACTGAGGAGACTCTGCTTATAGTAATGGAGTACTCAGCGGGGGAGACTTTTTCAGCCACTGAGCAAAGCCAGATTTGAGGCCCGAGGCCGTTCTGCGTGAACCACCATGGGAGTGGTAGCGATCAAGGCCAAAAACAAGGAAAAAAAGAGCTCCTCAGCCTTCAAAAGTGTTTTCAGAGGTTAACAGCATGAGAATGTTGAACCACCCGGATATTGTGAAACTCTAGAGTGATTGACACTGAGGAGACTCTGCTATAGAATGGAGTACCTCAGCGGGGGAGACTTTTTCAGCCACTGGAGCAAAGCCAGACTTTGAGGCCCGAGGCCGTTGGGCCCAAACCACCATGGGAGTGGTAGCGATCAAGGCCAAAAACAAAGGAAAAAAAGAGCTCCTCAAGCCTTCAAAAGTGTTTTCAGAGGTTAACAGCATGAGAATGTTGAACCACCCGAATATTGTGAAACTATTGGAGGTGATTGACACTGAGGAGACTCTGCTTATAGTAATGGAGTACCTCAGCGGGGGAGACTTTTTCAGCCACTGGTGAGCAAAGCCAGACTTTGAGGCCCGAGGCCCTGGGCCAAACCACCATGGGAGTGGTAGCGATCAAGGCCAAAAACAAGGAAAAAAAGAGCTCCTCAAGCCTTCAAAAGTGTTTTCAGAGGTTAACAGCATGAGAATGTTGAACCACCCGAATATTGTGAAACTACTGGACGTGTTTGACACGAAGACTCTGCTTATAGTAATGGAGTACCTCAGCGGGGGAGACTTTTCAGCCACTTGCGGCCTAGGCCAGATTTTGAGGACCGAGGCCTATTCTGCGTGAACCACCATGGGAGTGGTAGCGATCAAGGCCAAAAACAAGAAAAAAGAGCTCCTCAAGCCTTCAAAGTGTTTTCAGAGGTTAACAGCATGAGAATGTTGAACCACCCGAATATTGTGAAACTACTGGACGTGTTTGACACGAGGAGACTCTGCTTATAGTAATGGAGTACCTCAGCGGGGGAGACTTTTCAGCCACTTGCGGCCTAGGCCAGATTTTGAGGACCGAGGCCTATTCTGCGTGAACCACCAGGGAGTGGTAGCCATCAAGGCCATTAACAAGACAAAAGAGAGCTTCTCCAGGATCAGGAACTCTTTTGAGGTTAACAGCATGAGATGTTGAACACCCAATATGGTGAAACTACTGGAAGTGATTGACACTGAGGACTCTGCTTATAGTAATGGAGTACCTCAGCGGGGGAGACTTTTTCAGCCACTGAGGCCAAAGCCAGATTTTGAGGCCCAGGCCTGTTCTGCCCGAACCACCAGTGATAGCCAGCAAGCCATTAACAAGCCATTAACAAAACAAAAGAGAGCTTCTCCAGGATCAAGGAACTCTTTTGAGAGGTTAACAGCATGAGAATGTTGAACCCCGAATATTGTGAAACTACTGGAAGTGATTGACACTGAGGAGACTCTGCTTATAGTAATGGAGTACCTTCAGGGGAGACTTTTTCAGCCACTGAGGCCAAAGCCAGATTTGAGGCCCAGGCCTGTTCTGCCCGAACCACCGGTGAGACTTAGCCATCAAGGCCATTAACAAGACAAAAAGAGCTCTTCAGATCAAAACTCTTTTCAGAGGTTAACAGCATGAGAATGTTGAACCACCCGAATATTGTGAAACTACTGGAAGTGATTGACACTGAGGAGACTCTGCTTATAGTAATGGAGTACTCAGCGGGGGAGACTTTTTCAGCCACTGGAGCCAAAGCCAGATTTGAGGCCCGAGGCCGTTCTGGGAACCACCAGGGAGTGGTAGCATCAAGGCCAAACAAGGAAAAAAAGAGCTCCAGATCAAAACTTTTCAGAGGTTAACAGCATGAGAATTTGAACCACCCGATATTGTGAAACTAGAAGTGATTGACACTGAGGAGACTCTGCTTAGTAAATGGAGTACCTCAGCGGGGGAGACTTTTTCAGCCACTGGTGGAGCAAAGCCAGACTTTGAGGCCCGAGGCCCGTTGGGCCCAAACCACCATGGGAGTGGTAGCGATCAAGGCCAAAAACAAGGAAAAAAAGAGCTCTCAAGCCTTCAAAAGTGTTTTCAGAGGTTAACAGCATGAGAATGTTGAACCACCCGAATATTGTGAAACTAGAGAGTGATTGACACTGAGGAGACTCTGCTTATAGTAATGGAGTACCTCAGCGGGGGAGACTTTTTCAGCCACTGGAGCCTAAGCCAGACTTTGAGGCCCGAGGCCGTTGGGAACCACCATGGGAGTGGTAGCGATCAAGGCCAAAAACAAGGAAAAAAAAGAGCTCCTCAAGCCTTCAAAAGTGTTTTCAGAGGTTAACAGCATGAGAATGTTGAACCACCCGAATATTGTGAAACTACTGGACGTGTTTGACACAAGGAGACTCTGCTTATAGTAATGGAGTACCTCAGCGGGGGAGACTTTTTCAGCCACTTGCGGCCTAGGCCAGATTTTGAGGACCGAGGCCTATTCTGCGTGAACCACCATGGGAGTGGTAGCGATCAAGGCCAAAAACAAGGAAAAAAAAGAGCTCCTCAAGCCTTCAAAAGTGTTTTCAGAGGTTAACAGCATGAGAATGTTGAACCACCCGAATATTGTGAAACTACTGGACGTGTTTGACACAAGGAGACTCTGCTTATAGTAATGGAGTACCTCAGCGGGGGAGACTTTTTCAGCCACTGCGGCCTAGGCCAGATTTTGAGGACCGAGGCCTATTCTGCGTGAACCACCATGGGAGTGGTAGCGATCAAGGCCAAAAACAAGGAAAAAAAGAGCTCCTCAAGCCTTCAAAAGTGTTTTCAGAGGTTAACAGCATGAGAATGTTGAACCACCCGAATACTGTGAAACTACTGGAAGTGATTGACACTGAGGAGACTCTGCTTATAGTAATGGAGTACTCAGCGGGGGAGACTTTTTCAGCCACTGGAGCCAAAGCCAGATTTGAGGCCCGAGGCCTGTTCTGCTGAACCACCAGGAGTGGTAGCCATCAAGGCCAAACAAGGCTAAAGAGCTCCAGATCAAAATTCTTTTCAGAGGTTAACAGCATGAGAATTTGAACCACCCGAATATTGTGAAACTCCTAGAAGTGATTGACACTGAGGAGACTCTTCTTAGAGAATGGAGTACCTCAGCGGGGGGACTTTTTCAGCCACTGGAGCAAAGCCAGACTTTGAGGCCCGAGGCCCGTTGGGCCCAAACCACCATGGGAGTGGTAGCGATCAAGGCCAAAAACAAGGAAAAAAAGAGCTCCTCAAGCCTTCAAAAGTGTTTTCAGAGGTTAACAGCATGAGAATGTTGAACCACCCGAATATTGTGAAACTATTGGAGGTGATTGACACTGAGGAGACTCTGCTTATAGTAAAGGAGTACCTCAGCGGGGGAGACTTTTTAGCCACTGGAGTTCTAAGCCAGACTTTGAGGCCCGAGGCCCGTTGGGCCCAAACCACCATGGGAGTGGTAGCGATCGAGGCCAAAAACAAGGAAAAAAAAGAGCTCGTCAAGCCTTCAAAAGTGTTTTCAGAGGTTAACAGCATGAGAATGTTGAACCACCCGAATATTGTGAAACTACTGGACGTGTTTGACACAAGGAAACTCTGCTTATAGTAATGGAGTACCTCAGCGGGGGAGACTTTTTCAGCCACTTGCGGCCTAGGCCAGATTTTGAGGACCGAGGCTATTCTGCGTGAACCACCATGGTGGTAGCGATCAAGGCCAAAAACAAGGAAAAAAAAGAGCTCCTCAAGCCTTCAAAAGTGTTTTCAGAGGTTAACAGCATGAGAATGTTGAACCACCCGAATATTGTGAAACTACTGGACGTGTTTGACACGAGAGACTCTGCTTTATAGTAATGGAGTACCTCAGCGGGGGAGACTTTCTCAGCCACTTGCGGCCTAGGCCAGATTTTGAGGACCGAGGCCTATTCTGCGTGAACCACCATGGGAGTGGTAGCCATCAAGGCCATTAACAAGACAAAAGAGAGCTTCTCCAGGATCAGGGAACTCTTTTGAGAGGTTAACAGCATGAGATTGTTGAAACCACCCAAATATGGTGAAACTACTGGAAGTGATTGACACTGAGTAGACTCTGCTTATAGTAATGGAATACCTCAGCGGGGAGGTATTTTCAGACACTGGAGGCCAAAGCCATACTCTGAGGCCCCAGGCCTGTTTTGCCCGAACCACCCCGGGAGTGATAGCCAGCAAGCCATTAACAAAACAAAAATCGAGCCATTAACAAAACAAAAGAGAGCTTCTCCAGGATCAAGGAACTTTTTTGAGACGTTAACACATGAGAATGTTGAAACACCCCAATATTGTGAAACGACTGGAAGTGACTGACAGACTGGAGACTCTGCTTACAGTAATGGAGTACCTTAGAGGGGGAGACTTTTTCAGCCACTGACGGCCAAAGCCAGATTTTGAGGACCCAGGCCTGTTCTGCCCGAACCACCAGGTGAGACTTAGCCATCAAGGCCGTTACCAAGACAAAACAGAGCATCTTCAGCCTCCAAAACTCTTTTCAGAGGTTAACAGCATGAGCATGTTGAACCACCCGAATACTGTGAAACTACTGGAAGTGATTGACACTGAGGAGACTCTGCTATAGTAATGGATACTTCAGCGGGGGACTTTTTCAGCCACTGGAGACCAAAGCCAGAATTTGAGGCCCGAGGCCTGTTCTGCGTGAACCACCAGGCGAGTGGAAGCCATCAAGGCCATTAACAAGGCTAAAGAGGGCTTTTCCAGGATCAAGGAATTCTTTTGAGAGGTTAACAGCAGGAGAAGTTTGAACCACCCGGATATTGTGAAACTCCTAGAAGTGATTGACACTGAGAGACTCTTCTTAGAGGAATGGAGTACCTCAGCGGGGGACTTTTTCAGCCACTGGTGAGCAAAGCCAGACTTTGAGGCCCGAGGCCCGTTGGGCCCAAACCACCATGGAGTGGTAGCGATCAAGGCCAAAAACAAGGGGAAAAAAAGAGCTCCTCAAGCCTTCAAAAGTGTTTTCAGAGGTTAACAGCATGAGAATGTTGAACCACCCGAATATTGTGAAACTATTGGAGGTGATTGACACTGAGGAGACTCTGCTTATAGTAAAGGAGTACCTCAGCGGGGAGACTTTTTAGCCACTGGAGTTCTAAGCCAGACTTTGAGGCCCGAGGCCGTTGGCCCAAACCACCATGGGAGTGGTAGCGATCGAGGCCAAAAACAAGGAAAAAAAAAGCTCGTCAAGCCTTCAAAAGTGTTTTCAGAGGTTAACAGCATGAGAATGTTGAACCACCCGAATATTGTGAAACTACTGGACGTGTTTGACACAAGGAAACTCTGCTTATAGTAATGGAGTACCTCAGCGGGGGAGACTTTTTCAGCCACTTGCAGCCTAGGCCAGATTTTGAGGACCGAGGCCTATTCTGCGTGAACCACCATGGGAGTGGTAGCGATCAAGGCCAAAACAAGGAAAAAAAAGAGCTCCAAGCCTTCAAAAGTGTTTTCAGAGGTTAACAGCATGAGAATGTTGAACCACCCGAATATTGTGAAACTACTGGACGTGTTTGACACAAGGAGACTCTGCTATAGTAATGGAGTACCTCAGCGGGGAGACTTTCTCAGCCACTTGCGCCTAGCCAGATTTTGAGGACCGAGGCCTATTCTGCGTGAACCACCATGGGAGTGGTAGCGATCAAGGCCAAAAACAAGGAAAAAAAAGAGCTCCTCAAGCCTTCAAAAGTGTTTTCAGAGGTTAACAGCATGAGCATGTTGAACCACCCGAATACTGTGAAACTACTGGACGTGATTGACACTGAGGAGACTCTGCTGATAGTAATGGAGTACTTCAGCGGGGGAGACTTTTTCAGCCACTGGAGGCCAAAGCCAGAATTTGAGGCCGAGGCCTGTTCTGCGTGAACCACCAGAGTGGAAGCCATCAAGGCCATTAACAAGGCTAAAGAGCTTTTCAGGATCAAGGAATTTTTCAGAGGTTAACAGCAGAGATTTGAACCACCCGAATATTGTGAAACTCTAGGAAGTGATTGACACTGAGGAGACTCTTCTTAGAGAATGGAGTACTCAGCGGGGGACTTTTTCAGCCACTGGTGAGCAAAGCCAGACTTTGAGGCCCGAGGCCCGTTGCCCAAACCACCATGGAGTGGTAGCGATCAAGGCCAAACAAGGGAAAAAAAGAGCTTCAAGCCTTCAAAATGTTTTCAGAGAGTTAACAGCATGAGAATGTTGAACCACCCGAATATTGTGAAACTACTGAAGTGTTTGACACAAGACTCTGCTTATAGTAATGGAGTACCTCAGCGGGGACTTTTTCAGCCACTTGGGCCTAGCCCAGACTTTGAGGACCGAGGCCTTTCTGCGTGAACCACCATGGAGTGGTAGCGATCAAGGCCAAAAACAAGGAAAAAAAAGAGCTCCTCAAGCCTTCAAAAGTGTTTTCAGAGGTTAACAGCATGAGAATGTTGAACCACCCGAATATTGTGAAAATATTGGAGGTGATTGACACTGAGGAGACTCTGCTTATAGTAAAGGAGTACCTCAGCGGGGA
>NW_020190372.1:0-18843 GCF_002263795.3 Bos taurus
CTCAGACTGAAGCCCCCTTCCCTGCTGGCAGTAAGTGCCGGCCACAGGGGAGGGTCCTGAGTCGGCCGTGTGATGCGGAGGATGGTCATTACCCTGACTCCTCCCGAGCCCTGACATCCTCCCTCTGCTGACCGGCTGCCAGCCCTTTGGAAGGTCCCTCTTCCCCTAGTGTCTCCTGTCGGTGATCACAATCAGGAGCCCCTCAGCCTTTAGAACCGCCCAGAAGCTGACCAGTTGTTCCTGGCCAAGTCACGCTGGGTACGGGGTTAGGCGTGGTCACCAATCGGGGTGTGGAGAGACTCAGTCCCCCGCGGGTCCCTCCTTCACTCCACAGAATCCCAGACTTCCCTCTACTGAACAGAGCAGGGTCCAGCAATCCCACACCCAGATCCACCACCCCTGACCCAGGTTATGTCCCGAGAACCCGCGTGCATAGCTGATGGACATTGCACCTAAGAGCCAGGTCCAGCCTCCAGGTGTAGAGCAGGTGCGAGGTTGCGAAGGGGCTGGGAAGTCCCCTCTTTACAGATGGAAAAGGTGTTGGGAGTGCCAGGGCATATCTTTGTAACTATCCAGAGCACTTGTAACTCATGTCACCTCCGACTTGGACCCCTGATGAGCCCTCGGACTCCTCCCTCTGGTCACAGCTACAGCAGCTCTCAAAGATAGCAGTTCTCTCAAAGATGGCATGGTACCCAGCATGGATAGGGGCCGACACTTCCTATCATGCACATCTGGGCTCCAGGAGGACAACAGGGGTGGGGCCTGGGTAGGCGGGTTCCAGGGGAGTTTCTGTCAAGAAGGGAGATGAGGTCCCTTCTTCGACTCATAGTGGGTCCTGGGATGTCCCTGCTGATCTCAGTCAACTGGCCTCACGCCTTGCCTCACTTCTCTCAGTAAACCAAGCAGGAAGAATTTGGGAGCCCGAGCCTGAAAGCTTTCCTGGAGCTGCTCAGACAAACAGTGAGGACACTCTGGGGCTCCTTCTTGTGTGCTGAGTGATCCTCTCTGTTGGGGATTTTCTCCCTGGGACTTGGAAGCGACGAACCTGAATGACATTCGGACAGTCTCTTGCAAGGACTGACAAGCTTATTTGTGCAGTCAAGCTTTTTTATAGAAGTGGGAACAAAGAGCTTAAAGTATACGGCCAGCAGAGCACATACAGAGTTAACACATAATCAGTAAAAACATTTCAAGGACAGCGCGCTCTAAATGACTCATGGGCTTATCCCATAACCCGCTCTCACAAGTAACATCCCTATTTATTATTAACTCTTGGCACCGAGCATAACCAAAGGCAGGAGATGTTTTTCTGTCCGCAGTGCAAAGCCGAGTACTTCTGGCCCTTCGCCATTTTCACAAGGACTTTCTCCTTTACGGCTATTTTGCACTACACTTCCAACACTCTCTGTCATCTATCCCTGTCTTCCTCCGACAGTAATGCTGCATTACGTACCGTCTGCTGACCTGAGGGCAAGACCTCACCTGGAAGATGTCAAATCCCCAGACTCCTGGTGAGAAGTGCACCTGCATCTCATCTGGACACTTCTGCCTAAGGCTTCCTGGAACTGGCCGCTGCAGGTAAGAGAATCAACAGGGAAGGATGGGAGAATGCCTTCTGTGGTGTGGAACCCCTCACATCTCACTCAGGATCTTCATATTGACTGCAGGCAGAGCCTGGAAACCCTTCCCTTTCTGGTATAAAACCACCCCTGTCCCCAACCATTCTCCACACAATCCCAGCAGAGAAAGTGAAGGGGCTCCTCAGCCTGACTGTTCTCACTGTGGGTTCTTAGTCAACTGCAGGGCATTGCTTGAAAGTTCTGAGATGAATTTCTGTCCTTTTGTACAATTACTGTGATACAAGCTTTTCTCTTTTAGTCCATGTGTGACAGTCTCTTAAGCTGATTATTTACAAGGGCCAGTTTTCATCCACTATCAAAGTTTGTGCTGGTTATTGCATGAGCTCTGGGTCATACTGCCATGTCCATCCCAAAATTTGGTGCCCCATGATCTTGGCATGGGGCTCTGAGATGCTGCCTCAGGTTCCTTCAGTAAAGCAGTAGAATTTCATGGTCCCACGGCCCAGTGGAAGAATCCACTGCTCCAGTTTAAAGCCTTTTCCAATTGATCCTGTTGTCTGTTTCCTTTGTGGCCTGCACACCTGTGTCAGCCTCAGAGTACTCCCTGACCTGGGCACTCACAGGGTTAAGTTCAAGGGAGACTTATTGTTCCTCAGGGATTATTAGTTTTGTGTTCTTGCTTTTGTTAGTAGTTGTCTTTATTCCTTGTATAAGTTTTCCATGGTTTGTTCTGGATACAGGAAACAGCTGCCCAGGTGTGACTGAGGTCTCAGCTACTCTGGATGTGGTACTCAATCTGTAAAGGATTTAAGGAAAATCGACAGTCTTACAATATGTCCTCATGAATACACATAACATACTATTCTGTTTGAGACTTCTTTTTCCTTAGACGCTCAGGAAATTCTTCTTGTTGCCTTCGTGTAGACTGCATACATTTTTCTAAGGTTTCTTTGTAACTACATTTTTCATATTGTTGCTTTTGTTTATGGTGTGTTTTCTATTACATGGTTTGAGTATTGTTGATTCTTCCAGACCAGTCTCTTGAATTTGCCATGTTGATCATTTTATGCCAGATTTCTGAGGCTAGTTATATGTCAATATTTTCTGTGCCTATTTCCTAAGAATTTTAATTTGAGCATCAAATTCTTACTGTGATATTTTGTTTTTCATTATTGCTGACTTTTATTCATTTTGCATTGGTTGCATGTAACTCTGTACTGGCTATGTGTTCTTATGCATATTTTTTTCTAGTTTTTAAATTAGTAGACTTTTAAAAGGTTTTTTAATCAACAGATCCTTGCTTTATAATGTTGTGTTTTTCTGCTATACAACAGGATAAATGAGCTCTATGTATACATATTCCTCCTGTCTGATGAGACTTCCTCCCATCCGCTCATCTCACCCCTCTAGGCTGTCACACAGCACCAGGCTGAGCTCCCTGTACTATTTAGCAATTTCCCACCAGTTGTCTTTTGTACACATGGGACTCTATATTAGTCAGTGGCTCGCTCTCAATTCGTCCTACGCACACCTTCCCTTGCTGTGTCCACAGGTTCATTGTCCACATCTGTGCCACTATTCCTGCCCTTCAAATAGGTTCGTGAGTACCATTCATACTTTCCATGTGTATTCATTAATGTACATTACTTTTCTGTTTCTAACTTACTTCACTCTGTAAACAGGCTCTAGGTGCATCCACCTCACTACAAGTGACTTAAATTAGTTCCTTTTTATGGCTAATATCCCATTGTATGTGGCTATCACAACTTCGTCATCCAGTCATCTGTCAGTTGAAGTCTGCTTTGCTTCAACGTCTTGTCTATTGTAACCAGTGCTGCAATGAACATTGGATACAGGTACCTTTTCAATTATTCTTTTCTCAGTGTATATACCCAGTATTTCTATTGCTGGGTCATATGGTAGTTTTAATTCTAGTTTTAAAGGAATCTCCTCAGTGTTCTCCATAGTGGCTATATCCATTTCCATTCCCACCTTTTCTCTAAACTCTCCCCAGCATTTACTGCTTGTACAGTTTTTGATGATGGCCATTCTGACCTGTATGAGGTGCCACCTCGTTGTACTTTTGATGTTCATTTCTCTCATGATGAGGGATGTAGCTCCTCTTTTCATGTGGTTATGAGTTTGTTGCCCCTCTGTATTTCTTTTGTAAAAGAACAGATTTAGGATTGGAGACAATTCAGCAGATAGAATAGAGAGGTCCCATACAGCCACTCTCTTCCTCCACTTGGTATCTTCTATTATTAACATCTTGTATTGGTTCAATGGATACAAGTTCGTTTTTTACAGTTGATCAGCTAATGCCAATATGTTATTATTAACTATTGTCCATTGTTTACAATACTTTTTACTTTTTGGGTTTTGCAGTTCTTTAGTGTTTGACAGATGCATGAAGTATCATCAACTCAGCCAACACGGTGTCGTGCAGAGGAGTGTGAATGCCCTATGGATCTCCCATGCTCCACCTGTCCATCCCTCAAAACCTCACTTGGAACCCCTGACAACTACTAAACGTTTTACTATTTCTCAAGATTTGCATGTTCCAGACTGTAACATTGATGGAATCATACAGTATATAGGCTTTTTATACTGGCTCCTTCTGCTAATCAATATACATTGAATTTTCTCTATAACTTGTTATGGTTTGAAATGTTTTCTTCCAGGACTGAATAGCATTCCATGTAGCTACCAGAGTTTGTTTACCCACTCGTCTACTGAAGGTCATCTTTGGTGATTTCGGTTTTTGGCAGCTATGACTTATTCTGCTATTAAAATTTGGTTGAAGGTTTTTGGATGGGCTTAAGGTTTTGGCTCTTTTGAGTAAATACCTTAATGTTCATTTGCTAGATCATATGATAGGACTATATTTAGCTTAAAAGAATTTGCCAGACAGTTTCCAAAGTATCAGTATCGCTGCATTCCCTTAAGCAATGAATTCATTTTCAGTTAGTTTGCCTGTTTTCTTTTCATTGATTTGGACTTCTGTGTTTTTGGTTTGTTCCTTTATTTGTGTAGTATTTATCTGCCTTTTCCATTATTATTATTATAATTTTAATTATCATGTTTGAGGTCTCTTTTTCCCAGGCTTCAAGGTTGAATTCCTTCTTGCTTTTTGTTTCTGCCCTCCAAGGTTGGTCCAGTGGTTTGTGTAAGCTTCTTATAGGGTGAGATTTGTGCCTAGTTTTTGTTTGTTTGCTTGCTTTTTCCTCTGAGGGGCAAGGCTGAGTAAGGTGGTCATTCTGTCTGCTGATGATCGGGTTTGCATTTTTGTTTTCTTTGCGGTTTAGATGAGGCTTCTTGCACAGGGTGCTATCAGTGGATTGGTGATGCTGGATCTTGTATTCCAGTGGTTTCCTTTGTATCAGTTCTCACTATTGGATATCCTAGGATTAGTTCTCTGGTAGTCTAGGATCTTGGAGCCAGTGGACCCACTCTAAAGGCTCAGGGCTTGACCTTGAATTTTGCGTGGGTCTATACATTCTTTTCTGCTGGTCATGTACTCCTGTCCACTCTCAGCTGGTATTCTGCATGCACGTCTGTGTCTGAAGATGTATTCCTGATGTATCCGTGGAGAGAGATGTATTCCACATCCAGCAACTCCTCTTGCCATCTTGTTCCTCCTGGGCAAGATTCGTGAGAGTCCCTTGGACTGCAAGGAGATCTAACCAGTCAATTCTAAAGCATATCACTCCTCAATATTCATTGGAAGGACTGATGCTGAGGCTGAAGCTCCAGTATTTTGGCGACCTAATGTGAAGAACTGACTCATTGGAAAAGAGACCGATGCTGGGAAAGATTGAAGGCAGGAAGAGAAGGGGACAACAGAGAATGAAAAGATTGGTTGGCGTCACCTACTCAATGGACATGAGTTTGAGCAAGCTCTGGGAATTGGTGATGCACAGGGAAGCCTGGTGTGCTGCAGTCCATGGGGTTTCAAAGAATCAGACACGACCGAGAGACTGAACAGAACAGATGAGTCATCAAAATATTCTTGTCATTCCTATTTTTTCTGAATTAGTTGAAGCCTTCCCTTGCTGATTCCCTTACAGTGGCAAAGAAAGTGTGAGAAAATGTGTTCTCTGCTTGGTTTATCAAGTGTGATCCAGGCACACATTTCCCTGGGCAAATTATACAAGCTTTAACCAAAACCTTGCAGGCGTCTTGAAATTATCATTGACCCTATGAGCGACAAACTTAAGGGAGGATCGACAGAAACAGTACAAAAACTGGACTCTGGCAATATTAGAATTAGGAACATGGGGCTTAATGAATTACAAATATGATGATAATTTTCCTGATTTTTTTGAAAGATTACTGTCTTTTAAAAATCTTTCATTTTCTAGACATAAGGAAATTTTTAACACAGCAATTTGATAAATTGTACCTTTGTCATTAGGATTGAAACATTAATTTTTCTCTCCCTACCATATCACTCCAGAAATTAGAAAGTGCAGTGTTCTTATTTTCTTAGGAAAATAGTTATTTTTCAAAAGTTCAGTGAGAATCAGTTCTTGTAGCGGGACACAAGTGGAAACAGTGATTACACTACTGAGACTTTGACTGGAATGTCATATTTGACAGACACAGGTAGACTTGGATATGACCAGATAACTTGAGGAAACCAAGGTTAACCATAGGGAGCCATAAAAACCCGTTGGAAAAACAGCCTGGGACCTTGCTGACAGAATTCCCATCAGCCTTACCAGGTGAGTAAGGAAGATCACTTCTGGCAGGCACAGGAACTTTAGGATGTTTTGGGGACTTCAGGAAGAGAGGAATTCATCCAGATCTCTAATTTTGACAACAAGTCTTTGCTGTGGCTTCCTAGCCTCAAGAGGCTATTAAAATTTCCTTCTGGAGACTCCTTATGAACCATTTCAGCAAAGCAGATTTAAAAGCGCCTATATGGCAAATCGTTATTCTTACTGTACTTAGATAAATAATCAGGCCAAGTTTATTCAATTTAGACTTCTTTTGCAAACAAATTAGGTCTTAGTTTTCCTGTCTTCGGGAAATGAGAGAGATGATAGACAGAAAAGAATGGTTCAATACAAAGTGTACTACACATGTGTGGGTATTAGGTTCTAGTGGTTTTCTGTTCTCATGAAGTTTTATTATTTACCTGCAAACTCGGTTGGATCCTGAATTTTTCTAGTGTCCACCTGTATCTAGCTGCAACTTTCTTACTAAAATTCCCAATTTCTCCCATCCATTTGATGTGTCTGTGGGGAGATGGGTAGCCCCGTGTGATACACCTCTGCCATCGTAATCCACTCACTCTCCCATTCTTTTGACTTGAATCACTGAGAACTAACATTGCCATTTTCCTGAAGTCCTGCAACGTGAAGCTAGAAGACTTGATGCAAGATGAGAGCGATTGTCACAGCAGCTCATGTTCAAATAGACTTCCAATCCCTCCCAGAATCAGAGTCTTTTCCAATGAGTCAACTCTTTGCATGAGGTGGCCAAAATACTGGAGTTTCAGCTTTAGCATCATTCCTTCCAAAGAAATTCCAGTGCTGATCTCTTAGGGTGGGCCATAAGCCAATGTGACTATAAGAAGAAATTGAGACAAAAAAAGAGGCACCAGGGATATATGCCCTCAAAAGGAATGCCAAGTGAAGAGGGTGGCCACCTGGCAGCCAAGGGGAGAGGCCTCAGGGTAAACCAGCCCTCATCTTGGACTTGCAGCCTCTAGAACTCTGAGAAAATAAATTTCCGTTGTTTGAGTCACCGATTCTGTGGGGTTTTGTTGTGGAAAGCCTAACAAATCAGTACGTTAGCCCAGGTAGAGATTTCCTCCTGGATAGTCTTTTTACTTTCCTGTCATTCCTTAAGGCTATCTCAAGATCTTGCTATGTGATTGCAGCTCCTTGTTTCTAAAGTTGTATGGGCATAAGGGAGGTCTTGATCTTAGCCTCACCAGAACTAGCATAGAGCCTTTCAAAGAGCAGATGCTCAAAAAATAATTGAATACAGTGAGAGGTATAACTTGTTAAGATTTAATACCTCCTGCATTTTTCAAGAAGCATATTGAGATATAAATTATTTAATTTTACAAAACAGAAGACAGAAAAGATGGAGAACAATCAAGGTTCATCATGTTTTGAAATTTTTTTCATTTTATTTTTTCATTCCATTGTCCCAGCAGTATTATTGTGGGATTGCTTCCCATTTTGGCAAAAGTCCCTACTTTGATGTCAAATTTTCTTATCTGGATGATTTTTTTGAAAGTCTTGGTCTTCAGTAGGGGTGGGAGAAGCTGCTGGACGTGGCCATGGAACATGCCTGGAAGTGACAGTGGTGCCAGGCCTGGCTGGAACTGTGACTCGAGCTCTCTCCTCCTCATCTTGCAAAGCTTCTTCATATTGTGATGAGAAGGCACTGGGGACTGTATCACTGACTTTTGCCAAAAACTCCAAGACTTTCATTTTGCTAGTTTCAGCATGGGCTCGTGGGCCCCACAGGAACTCGTAACGAGGAGGATCACCGTTGGCAACCGGGCGGTACTCCAGGTAATTCATCATCACAAAGTCTTTGGTGATGAGCTTACTGGGCTCTCCGTAGGTGAAGTGTTTTCTCCCAGCATATACTTGCATCATATTCAAGAATTTCCAGATGTCTTCCTCAGCGGCACAGTGGCCCTTCACAAAGATCACACTCAGAACTGTCATCAAGACACTGGTCTTAGGTAAGCCCCTACCATCCCACACTCTCCCATTGTTGGGCAGGTTCAGTTTGCTGACAAGGTCATAGGAGTGGATGGTTGAATCAAATTCCTTCAAGCCAACTGCAAAGACAGCCTCGATGTGTTCAGAGGCTCTCTTGAGAATCTCGGCAAATCGGTTATGGTATCTTGGGTGGATAATCTTCATCATGTTTTCCTGATGATGGGCTGCTTTATTTTATATTTATGCAGAAGGAACTGTTCCAACAAACTTGTCATGCTGTTCAGAGTATCACTGTAGGTAGAAGATGAGACATTGGAGGAACCTGAATCTTCCTCATCTTGACTGGTATCTTCTTCATCATATGTTGTGTCAGAAGTAGTTGAAAAAGTGTTGGTAGTAGATGGGGCTTCCAAAGACCCCTGGGAAGTGCTATTTGACCCAGTAGCTGATGAGCTCTGTGAATTATCTTCTAAAAGAGAAGAGGTAGAGGGAAGCTCTTCCATTACTGCAGCGGGCTGAACTCCCCTGTGACTCAGGCTCATATCGGGCCTGGTGGCGTTTCTCATGGATGCAGAGCTTATGATTCTGACCCTGAGGCATGATGCCTGTGCTGGGGAACAATGATTAGAAGTGTGAGTAGGAGGGCAGGTGATAAGGGCCCACAGGAAGACGAAGGTTGAGTGTGCAGCTGCAGCAGGGAAATACCACCTTGGTTATCAGGAAGGCTACATTTGTGGTTTGCTTGAGGGCACTGTTCTGAAAACCCCAGGGGTTCCTATTCTCCTAATCAGCTGTCCTTTGGGAAACACATTGAAGGAAATTCAAGTGATATTTAGGCTTCGTCCTGCTACCCCTGCCTCAGGCACGCTGGAGTGACAGAAGGGGCTGGTAGTCTCCTACACAGAGGCATCTGTTATTTCACATTCAAGACCACCACCCAACTAGTGGCCAGTCATAAGACCCATTCCCTCTCCTGTCCTCTACTTGGCATCACAAAGCTCCCTGGAATTTCGAGAAATGAAGAGGTCCTCAGCTTATCACCCCAGTCAGTAGTTATCACCCAGTACTGAGTGCTCATTGGGAAGTTTTCTGTCCTGGCCTCTGGAGTCCTCAACATGAATTAAGAGTGCTTCCTTTCGTTCCCCATAGGGCCTGGTGTCCCCACCCCTTTCTTGGAATAGTATCTGTATCTTCATACTAAGGGTTTCACTTCCTACACACCTGATATAAATAAATGTTGGTGGAACTTCAGCTTGATAGCTCTGCCCTGGTTCTTCAAGGGCTACAAGGAACAGGGCAGGATTCATTATCACTTCTTTTTATTGGTAGATGATCCCTCAGTCCTTGCTTTGACCTCTGTTGTGGCCTGAAATTCTACCCTCCCTTCCCCTTAGGTCCACCCCGTCTACTACTATACTTTCTTATAGTAGGGCAAGCATCTCCATGAGACCCCTAGGAAAAACTAAGATTCTCCTCATCCATCATACCGGTCCTTTGTCTTCTGACGCACAGAAGATGAGATGAATCATATGGTTATGGGGTGTGTGGTTCCCTTCGTCTTCAGGGTATTCAGTTGGTTTCTGGAAAACCTAGAAATAATCTCACTGCTGGCCCTAGTCTATACCCCTTGGACCATGTCCAAACCCCACTTGTGACTTCATAGAAGGAAATGGGCACGGCATGTCAACAATGAGCAGATATCCCAGGGATGCCAGGAAGGCCAGGGTTTTGTGTGGTTTCCTCAGAGTTCTGAGGTCAGGGGGTTTCGTACATCCAAAGCTTGCCTCCTGGCAGGGTGTGGGGCTCCTTTTTGTTTACGTAAGGGAGCTCTCTCAGACTAAGGTCCTCACTCCCTGTGGTGCCAGAGAGGGAAAGTCTGGGAATGCCACACGAGGCTACTCCTACCTGTGCCTTCAGGGACCACATCAGGATTCAGGTTTCTTGGGGCCCTCTGTGTTCAGTGTAGGGGTATGCTCTCACTGAGGTGCCTCCCTTGACTCCTGGGGGACTCTGGATTTCCTCTTTGAACCTAAGGTGACCCATGCAGACCAAAGACCATGTCCTTGCAAGCCCTGAAAAGAAGTGAGGGAATGCGCAGCCTAGCAGCCCTGTCTTGGCCTTCTGAGAGCAGACACAGGCCAGTCTCTCTGTGACTTCAGTTCCTCATTCATCTGTCTTTATCTTGACTCCTGTCTCTTCTATGAAAGACTTCTTGGGAAATGCCACGTCTTTGAAAAGTCTTAGTCTGCCTGCAACAAATCTCACAGAGGATGGGTTGAGTCCCAGGAGTGATAGGGAAGCTGCAGTCCGGGAGGAGCCCCAGCATAGGTGGTGTGCTATCAGAGAAAACACGCTGATCTCTTCCTTCTATTCACTAACCAGACATAGCCTCTTTTAGAACCTTCAGTCTTAACAGATTTACTCTCTGAAAGGAAGGGGCCGAATTAAATGACTTTCTGCGTCCCTGATCTATTGCGATTTACTGACATTTCTTTTGTAGATACATTGTCACTGAATGCTGTCTCCTTCCTTATATGTACTTCACTTTTATTTTCATTTTTTGTTACTTATTCCTGGGGCCTTTTATTCCAAAACTGTGTTTGGGGTATGAGATTCTGCCACTTAACATGTTAAATACCTTTTGGACTAATGTTCAGAAAGAGGAAGTGACCCAAGTTTAGCCTCATCCTGGAGGAGTGGCACAGTATGGGCTCTGGAGGAATTCAGTGTCGGGGTTCAGTCCAGCTCCTATCATCTATGAGCTTTGAATTTGAGCTTCTTTATTCCAGCTTCTTTATCTGCAAATTGTGTTTGAAAGAGTCTATAGTGTAGGACCACAGACATGTGTAATGTATGTAAATCACCTGGCACAGTATGAGACAAGCTTTGGCACTTTGAATGAATGGCAGTTATTACAAAGGTGATTTTGACCCCGAATGGTAACAAACTTCCATCACATAATTTTATTTCCAGGCTCTATTAGAGAATATGCAAGTCCAAACAATAATCAAATCCACATCAGCACTAACGCTCCCAAGCAAGTAAAACTAAGCAGTATTTCCCTATTTGAGCACCTGTTTTAATAGGTGTTTGGGGTTATCCTCTCCACATGGATGCAAGGACAAGTTCATTTGTCTCAAGGACCAGCAACTTCCCTCTCAGGTGCTTTTTCTTGTCCAAACCACTCATAATTTAATCCGACAGTAAAAATTGAGCCCTCCCTTAAAGTTTGCCAAATTACACTAAACATAACCTAATTAAACTGCCCGTTTACCAGAGCAAGTTCTGGTGCTCCCATCCCAGAAAAAGAGAGACAGTCCAGTGACGTCTTGGCATCTCACTTCAATGGGTATCACCCTTATTTCTCAGAAACTCTCTGGACAGCTTTTGATGAAAATGTGTATTTTGAGTATTCACTTGCCCTGGCTCAAATGCACAGGGCCCCTTCAATTCCCTATGGTTTTCAGATATCCCCAAACAATGGTGAATACATGGTTTAGATATACTCCAGGTTTACAGCCTCACCTCTGAGAACCTTCATATGAGTGTCTGGCATCACTCCCACAGCTTCATCTAGCCCACCATGCATCTGGACTGAAAGTGACCTCCCACCGAGGAACTAGACTTTTCCCAAGACCCAATGACGCCTTAATCAGGTAACTTCGACTTGCTTGCCCTCATCTGGAACCTCCTCTTCCACACCTCCCCCATTTAAATTTATGATTTGTTTATTCCTTAGAGTTAGCTCACCACCTTCCTTATATCGTCCCTGCTGCTAGACTCAAAATACCATGGGCAGTGGCTTGGGCTTCATTTTCTTACCAACCCAGTACTATAAGACAGCCTTCTAAACAGAAGATGGCCAATTAATTTGGGAGAAAAGGAAATAATGAGCAAAGACTCTATTTTATTATGATTTAAATGTCATACAGTTTGAATAAGCTAAACAAATCTAAGTCCATGTTATTAACTTTTACAAGGAAAGAGGACAGATAAGAAGACAAACAAAAAATAAACCAGCGTTTACTCTGAAAGCTTTGTGATCCCAAATACTTATCTCTAGGATTCTTACACATTTCCAAGTAAAATTCTATTCCAATATTATGTTATCTTGTTCTGGACCATAAGGAAAATATTGAAGTCTTTTCAACTTGTTTACAAATAATGAACTCCTAGTCTTAATTCTAACAGCAGTAAACATGACATCCATGACATTAACAAACCTAGATTCTGAAGCAAAATAAACCTTATGAAGAGTAGTGACATTTAAAAATACAAAAAACCTCTACCAACCTACCTAAATCATCTGTTTTTGACTAGATATTATTCATATGGATAAACGGAAAACATGTATATTTTGTTAAACCTGCACCTAAACTCCCATACAACTTAAAACTGTGAAGAACATATGGGTTTTACTCCCCCCACCCCTACTACCCCATGCTATTTAAGACGTAGACTGTTCTCTTCCAACACAAAGGGAACAAAGTGCCCTGACCCCTCCCTAGATGTGGGAGGAGCTGTAGGACTTGGCCCTGGTAGGGGCACTGGCTTCAGCCATTATTGGAATCCTGGCCACACCTCTCAGCGCTGCCCTCTCCACCTGATCTCTCAGAGCCTCATCATAGAGATCTGGGAAGGAACTCGGGACCTTATCCTGGATCTTGGCCAGAACTTCCAACACCTTCATCTTAGTGGTCTCAGCATAAGCTCTCGGGCCCCACAGGAACTCGTAGCCTGGAGGGACACTATTGGGCACCTGGCGGTAGTTGAGGTACCCCTTCTGCACCAGATCTTTGGTGATGAGCTTTCTGGGCTCCCCAAAGATGGAGTGCTTCTTCCCAGCATAGATCCCCAACACATTGAGGAAATCCCAGATTTCCTCCTCGGTGGCACGGTTACCCTTCATGAAGATGATGCCCAGGAGCGCCATGAGGAGACCAGACTTGGGCAGCTCCTCCTCATCAGTTGAACCTTCCTCAACCCCGAGACTGAACTTGTTGACGAGGGTGTAGATGTTCTTGTTGCAGTCGACTTCCTTCAGCTCCAGGCCAAACACCAGCTCCACGCGCTCAGAGGCTCTGCTCAGGATCTCAGGGAAGTGCTGCTTGTACTTCCTGCCTATGATCTCCAGCATGCCGCTCTGTGTGATGGGTTCCTTCTTGGTGTACCTCTCCAGCAGGAAATCCATCACCAAGCTGGCCTTCCTCATCAGAGGATCTTTGCGAATGCTCCGAGCGAGCAGGGCTGCCCGGGCAGCATATGCACTTTCCTCCTCGGGGCCCTGGGCACCTTCCTCAGATCCTGCACAGGAAGCCTCTGCAACAGGAGAGCTAGGGGCCATGGCTCCCTGAAGCTCCTGGTGATCGGCAGCAGCAGGGGAGCTCGGAGGAGAACCCTGAGGGGCAGAAGAGGGGCAGGATGTGCACTCCTCTTCTGGGGCTGCAGCAGCACTGGCCTGGACCTCCTGAGTGTCCCCCTGGACCTGGTGGCATTTCCCACGGGCATGTTGCTTGTTTTTGTGCTTCCGAGGCATGATGACACAGGTCAGGGACCGCAGGCAGGACTGCAGTTACGAAGGTAGGCTTTGAGTGGCCTTGAGGAAGGACAAAGAAATGTTGTGAGCACCTTCGCCAGGGAGGGTCGTCCCCAGTTTAAACCAAGTCCGCTTTGTAGGCGGCCTTGAGTCCACTGCTCTAGGATCCACAAGTCTTTTCACCTAGTCAGCCTGTCCCCTAACCCGTGAGGAGGAAGTGAGAGTGAGCCCTGGGGCGCAGCCAGACAGCCCTGCCTGGGCGTTAGAGGGGGGCCTGTGGGGGCTGGCAGGGGAGGCATGTCCTTTCAGTTCACATTCATAGTTAGGATGAAAAATGGGGAATGACCCCCTAGCACCCACCCTGATCCTTCTTCTGCTCTGAAGCTGATGCTGCCACCTTCCCTGTGACTCTGGAAATGGAGAGGAGGGAGTGCTCAGCCTCCCACCTAAGGGTCCCGGGACCCGCCCTTCCGTACGCAAACTCTAACCTCCCCACTCAGACCGCAGCCTCCCTTCCCCATGTTTGGCCGGGAGGAAGCACTGACTACAGGGGAGGGTCCTGATTCATCTGTGTGTCTGGGAGAATGGTCCTCACCCTGGCTCCTCCTGAGCCCTGACATCCTCTCTGTACTGACCAGTTACCAACCCCTCGGACCGAGGTGCCCTCCTCCCTCAGTGTCCCGCATCCGAGATCATAGTGAGTGTGACCCGAAGCTGTTACAGCCGCCCGGATCCTACCCGGATGCTCGGAGGCCAAGTCGCGGGGGGTGGGGGTTTCGCGTGGCCACTGTTCTGGCGTGTGGAGACCCTCAGTCCCTCCCAAGGGTCCCTCCTTTAGCTACAGGGCTCAGGGCTTAACCTGTACTGAGCAGAACCTGAGTCAACCAGCCCGGGACCGAAGCCTTCCTCTCGTAGACCACCTGGTTAAATGGACGGACTTGGGGCTTAAGATGCAGGCCCGAATCTTCCAGGGGAGAGCAGGGGCAGGGTGTCTGGGGGTTGTCCAGCCCCCTCTTTTCAGAGGGAAAGGCTTGGTCGTGCTGGACGTGTGTCCCCGCACTTGTAACTCACGTCACCTCACACTTGGACCTGGACCTGATGAGACCTGGAAGTCGTCCGTCTGGGCACCCTACACAGCAGTTCTCTAAGATGGCAGCAGCTCTCAAAGATGGCTTCGCAGCCGCAGCCTGTGTGTGCGTGGTCGTCACTTCCTGTCATGTGGTTCTGTGTTCCAGGCAGACAACAGAGGCGGGGCCAGGGTGGGCGGGGTTCCGGGGGAGCTTCCTGGAGGATTGGCACGTGCACTTTTCCTTGAATCGTCCCGGATCCTGAGACTTTCCCTGTACTGAGCGGACTCTAAGGGCCTCCTTACTAGGCTCTAGCTTCTGTCAGCACCCCAGCAGGAATTGTTTCTGGCCTGGCCGAACAGGCTTCCTGGAGCTCCTGAGAATGACAGTGAGGGCACTTTCAGGCCCTGTCTTCTGGGCTTAGTGATGCTCCGTCCACTCTCCGTGTCTTCCCTTGACCCCTGTAGGTGGTGGGCTACATCCCATCTGCTGACCTGAGGCCAAGGCCTCCCATCGAAGACATCAAGTCCCGAGACTCCTGGTGAGAAGTGCACGTACATCTCCTCTGGACCCTTCTGCCTGAGGCTTCCAGGAAATGGCTGCTGCAGGTAAGATGAGCTGAGAGGAAAGGATGGGAGACTGCCTTCTGTGGTGTGGAACCCCTCACATCTCACTCAGGATCTTCATATTGACTGCTGGCAGGGCCTGGAAATCCTTCCCTTTCTGGTATGAATCCACCTCTGTCCCCAACCTTGCCCCACACCATCCCAGCAGAGTAAGTGAAGGGGCTCCTTAGCCTGACGGTTCTCACTATGGGCTCTTAGTCGACTGCAAGGGCATTGCTTGAAAGTTCTGAGGTGAATTTCTGTTCTTTGGTACAATTTTTGGGATACTAAGTTTTCTCTTTTAGTCCCTACATGATAGTCTATTAAGGTGATCACTTAAAAGGGCCAGTTGTCATCCACTAACAAAGTTTGTGCTGGTTATTTCATGACCTCTGGGCCATGCTGCCGCATCCAGCTCAAACTTGTTCCCCATGATCTTGGCATGGGAGCTCTGAGATGCTACCTCAGATTCCTTCAGTGAGGCTGTAGCGATTCATGGCCCCAGGGCACATGGAAGAATCAAGGGCTGAACTTTAAAGCCTTTTCCAGCTGATCCTGTTGTCTTTTTCCCTTGTAGGCTGCACACCCCTTGTCAGTCTCCGAGTACTCCCTCACCTTGACACTCATAGGGTCAAGTTCATTAGAGACTTATTTTGCCTCAGGCAGTATTTAGTTTTGTGTTTTGCCTGCTGTTAATAGTTGTCTTTATTCCTTGTAAGTTTTCCATGGTTTATTCTGGGTACAGGAAACAGCAGCCCATGTTTGACTGTGATCTCAGCTGGTCTGACTGGAGTAGATCTGTAAAGAGTTAAGAAACATTGACAGTCTTACAATATCTGCTCCTCATGAATACACATAACATACTATTCTGTTTGAGACTTCTTTCTCCTAAGGCTGTCAGGAAATTCTTCTTGTTGCCTATATGTGGAATGTATACATTATTCTAAGGTTTCTTTGTAGGGATGTTTTTTTGGTATGGTTGCTTTTATTTGTGGTGGATTTTCTATTACATGATAAGTAATTGTTGATTCTTCCAGGCCAGACTCCTGATTTTGCTGTGGTGATCAGAGATAGCTGAAGTTATTTATATGTTTGAATATTTTCTGTGCGTGTTTCCTAAGATTTTTAATTTGAGCATAATTCTTATGTTATCTTTTGCTCTTCATTGTTCCTATCTCTTATTCATTTGACATTGTTGTATATAACCTCTGTACTGGCTACATATTCTTGTCCAGAATTTTTCTACATTTAAATCAGTAGAGCATTTATCAAATATTTAATTGGAGGAGAATTGCTTTATAGTGTGTTAGTTTCTGTTGTAGAACAGTATGAAGCAGCTCTAAGTATACATATATCCCCCTCCATGAGCATCCCTCAGGCCACCCCCATCTCAGTCATCCAGGTTGTTATGGAACAGCAGTCTGAGCTCCCTCTGTTGTAGAGCACCTTCCACTAGCTCTTTCTTATATACATGGTAGTGCATATATGTCATAGCCACTCTCAGTTTGTCCCTCTCTCTCCATCGCTTGCTGTGTCCACTTCTTTTCTCTACATGTGTCTCTATTCCTATGCTGCAAATAAATTCATCAGTACCATTTTCTAGATTCCATATAAATGTGTTACTGTGCAATACTTTTTGTTCTCTTTCTGACTTACTTCACTCCGTGAAACAGACGCTAGGTGCATCCACCTCACTGCCACTGACTTAAATTTGATACTTTTATGGTTGAGTAATATTCCATTGTATATATTTACCGCAACTTCCATATCTATTGATCTGTCAGTGGAAGTTGAGGTGGTTGCTTCCATGTCCTAGCTATTGTAAATAGTACTGCAATAAACAGTGTGGTCTGTGAATCTTTTCACACATGGCTTTCTCAGTGTGTATGACCAGTAGTGGGATTGCTGAGCCATTGGGTAGTTTTATTTCTAGTTTTTAAAGGACTCTCCATACTGTTCTCCATAGTGGCTATATCAATTTACATTCCTCCTCAAAGTGCAAGAGGGTTCTCTTTTCTCCATGACACTTCATTATTTATTGTTTCTAGATTTTTTTATGATAGCCTTAATGGAAAATGTGAGGTAATGCATCATTGTAGCTTTGGTTTGCATTTCTTTCATAATGAGTAGTGAATATTTTGTCTTGTGAGCCTCTGTATTTTTTTAAAGAACAGATTTAGGATTACAGAAAATTTAGCAGATAGTGTACAGAGTTCCTATAAAGCCAGTCTCTTCCTCCACTTAGCATCTTCTGTTATTAACATTTTGGATTGTTTCAACTGATACAAGTTCATTTGTTAAAATTGAGCAACTGATATCAATATGGTGTTATTACCTATTGTCCATTGCTTACAGTATATTTTACTTTTGTTGTTTTGCAGTTCTGTGTTGTTGCTTTTGTTCAGTTGCTCAGTCCATCTCTGACTGACCCCATGATCCGTAGGACTACAGGCTCCCTATTCTTCACAATCTCTTGGAGTTGGCTCAGACTCATGTCCATCCAATCAGTGATGCCATCCAACCATCTCATCCTCTGCTGCCTCCTTTTCTTTTTCCCTTCAATCTTTCCCAACATCAGAGTCTTTACCAATTAGTCGGCTCTTCCCATCAGGTGTCCAAAAGTTTCGAGCTTCAACTTCAGCATGAGATATTCCCATGAATAGTCAGCGTTCATTCCCTTCAGAAATGACTGGTTTGATCTCCTTTCTGTCCAGGGGACTCTCAAGAGTCTTCTCCAGCACCACAATTCAACAGCATCGATTTTTTCAGCGCTCAGCCTTGTTTATGGTCCAGTGCTCACATCCACACACAACCCCTGGGAAATCATAGCTTTGACTAGACACAACTCTTTTGGCAATGTGATGTCTCTGCTTTTTATTATGTGTTCTAGGTTTGTCATAGCTTTTCTTGCAAGGAAAAGTATCTTTTAATTTTATGGCATCTTTTAATTTGGGGCTTCCCTCGTAGCTTAGTTGGTAAAGAATCTGCCAGCAGTGCAGGAGATCTGGGAATAATTCCTGGTCAAGTAGATCCCCTGGAGAAGGAAATGGCAACCCACTTCAGTATTCATTGCCTAGAGAATCTCATGACAGAGGAACCTCGGAGGTTACAGCCCATGGGGTCACAAGAGTCAGACAGGACTTAGTCACTAAACCACCACCACCACCGTCATGGCTGCATCCACCATCCACAGTGATTTTGGAGAAGAAAATTAAATCTTCCACTGTTTCTACTTTTTCCTCATCTGTTTGCCATGAAGTGTTGGGACCAGATGCCATGATCTTAGTTTCTTGAATGTTGAGTTTTAAGCCAGCTTTTTCATTCTCTTCTTTCACTCTCATCGAGTGTTCCACTTAACTTTCT
>NW_020190373.1:0-37139 GCF_002263795.3 Bos taurus
CACTAATCATGTGATTGCCCATGAACTGATCACTTACCTGTTCATGCACTGATCACGTGGCTATCATTCACTGATCACGTGGCTGATCCTGCAATGATCACCTGACTGATTATGAACTGATTGTGTAGCTATCATGCACTGATCACATGAGTGCACATGCCAAGATCACGTGACTGATCATGCACTGATCAGGTGGCTAAACATACATTGATCACTTAACTAACCATGCACTGATCACGTGGCAATCTTGCACTGATGACGTAGATGATCATGCACTGATCACATAGCTATCATCCACTGAGCACATGACTGCCCATGAACTGATTCCGTGGCTATCATACACTGATCAAGCGACATATCATGCACTGATCACTTGACTAATCATGCACTGATCACGTGGATATCATGCACTGATCACGTGGCTGATCGTGCACTGATTAGCTGGCTATCATACACTGATCAAGTGACTGCTCATGCACTCTTCACATACCTGATCATGCACTGATCACGTGGCTGACCATGCACTGATCACGAAGCTGATCATACACTGATCACGTGACTGTGCATGCACTGATTACGTGGCTGATCATACACTGATCACGTGGTGATCATTCACTGATCACGTGGCTGATCATGCACTAATCACCTTCTGGATCATGCACTGATCACGTGGCTGATCATACACTGATCACGTGGCTGATCATGCACTGATCACGTGGCTGATCATACTCTGATTACGAAGTTGATCATACACTGATCACGTGACTGCATCCACTGATCATTTGACTGTGCATGCACTGATCACATGGATGATCATGCACTGATTAATCATGTACTGGTCACTTGGCTATCATGCAGTGATCACGTGGCTGATCAGGAACTGATCACGTGCCTAATCATGCACAGGTCATGTGTCTGAATGTGGCTGATCATGTGATTGATCATGCGCTTTACACGTGGCTATCATGCACTGATGATGTGCCTCAGGAGGCAATAATCAAAGAGCTGAGCAGGCACAAATCACGCATTCAGCAGGCAATAATCATGGACATCACCTGTGATGAATCATGCTGCTCAGCTGGCAAAAGTCAAGCAGATGAGCAGGTAGGAATCACACGGCTCAGCTGGCAATTGTCAAGCAGATGAGAAGGCAGGAATCACGAAGCTCAGCTGGCAATAATAACGCAGATGAGCAGCCAGGAATCACGCAGCTCAACTGGCAATTATCAAGCCGATGAGCAGGCAGGAATCACGCATCTCAGCTGGCAATTATCTAACCGATGAGCACGCAGGAATCACGCAGCTCAGCTGGCGATTATCAAGACGATGAGCAGGCAGGAATCAAGCAGCTCAGCTGGCTCTTGTCAAGCAGCTGAGCAGACAGGAAAAACGCAGCTCAGTAGGCCCTGATCACGTGACTGAGCACGCACTGTTCACGTGGCTGATCATACACTGATCACGTGCTTGATCATGCCCTGATCACATGGCTATCATTCACTGATCACTTGACTGTGCATGCACTGATCACGTGGATGATCATACAGTGATCACGTGACTGATCATGCACTAAAAAATGGCTGATCATGCACTGATCACGTGATGATCATGCATTGATCCACGTGATTGATCATGCACTGATTAATCATGTACTGGTCCACGTGGCTATCATGCACTGATCACGTGGCTGATCATAACACTTATCAACGTGGCTATCATGAACTGATCACATGGCTATCATGCACTGAATTCCGTGGCTGATATGCACTGATCATGTGGCTACCATGCACTGATCACGTGGCTGATCATGCACTATTCACATGGCTCGATCATTCGCACTGATCACGAAGCTGAGCATACAATGATCAGGTGACTGTGCATGCACTCATTACGTGGCTGATCATGCACTGATCACGTGGCTGATCATGCCCTGATACCCTGGCTATCATACACTGATAAGGTGACTGATCATGCACTCTTTACGTGCCTGATCATGCACTGATCACCATGACTGATCATGCACTGATCACGTACCTGATAATGCACTGATCATTTGGCTGATCATATACTGATAACGTTACTGTTCATGCACTGATCACGTGGCTATCAAGCACTGATCACGTGGCTGATAATGCACTTGTCACATGGATGATCATACACTGATAACGTGAGAGATCATGCACTGAATACATGACTGATCATGCACTGATCACGTGGCAATAATGCAATGATACAGTGAGTGCCAATGCAATGATTATGTGGATGATCATACCTGATCACCTGACTGATCATGCACTGATCACGGGACTGATCATGCACTGATCACGTGCTATCATGCACTGATAATGTGACTGCACATGCACGATCATGGAACTGTAGGCAACATGATCACTTGGCTATCATGCACTGATCACGTGGCTGATCATGCACTGATCATGTGACTGAGCATGCACCAATCACGTAGCTACCATGCATTGATCACTTGGCTATCATGCACTGATTACGTGGGTGATCATACACTATTAACCTGACTGCACATGCACTGATCACGTGGCTGATCATACAGTGATCACGTGGCTGATCATGCACTGATCACGTGGCTGATCATGGACTAATCACGTTGCTGATCATGCACTGGCCGGTGCTTATCATGCACTGATTACGTGGCTAATTATGCACTGATCACGTAGCTATCATGCACTGATCACATGGATATCATGCACTGTTCCCGTGGCTGATCATGCACTGTTCCCGTGGCTGATCATGCACTGATCACGATGCTATCATGCACTGAACACGTGGCTGATCATACACTTATCATGTGGCTGATCATACACTGATCACGTGACTGTGCATGCACTCATCTCGTGGATGATATTGCACTGGTCACGTGGCTGATCATGCACTGAACACGTGGCTGATCATACACTTATCATGTGACTGAGCATGCACCGATCACGTACTATCATGCACTGATCACGTGGCAGATCATACACTGATCAGGTGGCTGATCATGTACTGGTCAAGTGGCTATCATGCACTGATTACGCGGCTGATCATACAGAGATTACGTGGCTATCATGCAGTGTCACTGGCTGATCATGCACTGATCACTTGACTGATCATGCACTGATCACGTGGCTATCATGCACTATCATGTGGCTAATCTTACATTGATCACCTAAATATCATGCACTGATCACCTGGCGATCTTGCACTGATCCCGTGGCTGATCAGGCACTGATAACTTAGCTATCATGAACTGATCACATGACTGGGCAGAACTGATCACGTGGATATCATACACTGGACACGTGACAGATCATGCACTGATCACGTGACTGATCATGCACTGATCGTGGCTATCATGCATTGATCACGTGGTTGATCATACACTGTTCACCTGACTATCATGCATCACTTGGCTATCATGCACTGATCACGTGGCAGATCATACACTGATCAGGTGGCTGATCATGTACTGGTCAAGTGGCTATCATGCACTGATTACGCGGCTGATCATACAGAGATTACGTGGCTATCATGCCAGTGATCACGTGGCTGATCATGCACTGATCACGTGACTGATCATGCACTGATCACGTGGCTATCATGCACTAATCATGTGGCTAATCTTACATTGATCACCTAAATAATCATGCACTGATCACCTGGCGATTCTTGCACTGATCCCGTGGCTGATCAGGCCACTGATAACTTAGCTATCATGAACTGATCACATGACTGGGCAAGAACTGATCACGTGGATATCATACACTGGACACGTGACAGATCATGCACTGATCACGTGACTGATCATGCACTGATCTGGTGGCTATCATGCATTGATCACGTGGTTGATCATACACTGTTCACCTGACTGATCATGCACTGATCACGTGGCTATCATGCACTGATCACGTGGCTATCATGCACTGATCACTTGGCTATCATGCACTGATCACGTGGCTGATCATGCAGTGATCTGTTGGCTATCATGCACTGTTCACAGGCCTATCATGCACTGATCACCTGGATGATCATACACTGATGAAGTGGCTATCATGCACTGATCACGTGACTTTCATGCACTGATCACGTGGTTATCATGCACTTTTCACGTGTCTATCATGCACTGATCACTTGGCTATCATGCACTGATCACGTGGCTGATCATGCAGTGATCTGTTGGCTCTCATGCACTTATCACGTGCCTTTCATGCCACTTAGCACGTGGATGATCATACACTGATCACGTGGCTGATCATACACTGATAACGTGACTGATCATGCACTAATCAAGTGGCTATCATGCACTGATTACGTGGGCTAGCATGAACTGATCACCTGGCTGATCATGCAGTGATCTGTTGGCTATCATGCACTGATCACGTGGTTATCATGCACTGATCACCTGGCTATCATGCACTGATCACTTGGCTAGCATGCACTGATCACGTGGCTGATCATGCAGTGATCTGTTGGTTCTCATGCACTGATCACGTTGCTTATCATGCACTGAGCACTTGGATGATCATACACTGATCACGAGGCTGATCATACACTGATAACGTGACTGATCATGCAGTAATCAAGTGGCTATCATGCACTGATTACGTGGCTAGCATGCACTGATCACGTGAATGATCATGCAGTGATCACGTCGCTATCATGCACTGATCTCGAGATTGGGGCATGCACTGATCACGAGGATGATCATACAGTGATCACGTTCAGATCATGCACTGAAGACGTGATTGATCATGCACTGATCATTTGGCTATCATGCACTGATCACGTTCCTATCATGCCTGAACACGGGATGCACATGAACTGATCACGTACATGTAGGCAATGATCACGTGGGAATCATGCACTCCTCATGTGACTGAGCATGCACTGATCACGTAGCTATCATGCATTGATCACTTGGCTATCAATAACAGAACACGTGGCTGGTCATACACTGATCACGTGACTGCACATGCATGATCACGTGGCTGATCATACAGTGATCACGTGGCTGACCATGCACTGATTTCGTGTCTGATCATGCACTGATCTCGTAGCTATCATGCACTGATCACGTGACTGTGCATGCACTGATCACGTGGCTGATCATGCACAGATCACGTGGCTTTTCATGCAATGATAGCCTGGCTATCATACACTGATCACGTGACTGATCATGCACTCTTCACTGGCCTGATCATGCACTGATCACGTGGCTGATCATGCAATGATCACGAAGCTAATCATACACTGATCACGTGACTGTGCCTGCACTGATCATGTGGCTGATCATGCATTAATCACGTGGGAGATCATGCACTGATCAAGTGGCTGATCATACACTGCTCACATGACTGGATAATGCACTAAACACGTTGTGGATCATGCACTGATCACGTGGCTGATCATACAATGATCACGTGGCTGTTCATGCACTGATCACGTGGCTGATCATACACTGATCACGGACTGTGCAGGCACTGATCACCTGGCTGCTCATGCACTGATCTCGTGGCTGATCATACACTGATCATGTGGCTGATCATACACTAATCACGTGGCTGATCATGCACTGATCACATGGCTGATCATAAACTGATCACATGACTTATCATGCACTGATCAGGTGTCTGATCATGCACTGATCACGTACATGATCATGCACTGATCATTTGGCTGATCATACACTGATCACGTGACTACGCATGCACTGATCACTTGGCTGATCATGCACTGATCACGAGGCTGATCATGCACTGATAACTGGACTATCACACACTGATCAGCGTGACTGATCATGCACTGAACACGTGGCTAATCATGCACTGATCAAGAAGCTGATCATAACACTGATCACGTGACTGTGCATGCACTGATCACGAAGCTGATCATACACTGATCACGTGACTGATAATGCACTGATCACGTGGCTGATCATGCAGTGATCATATGAACTGATTATGCACTGATCGCTTAGCTATAGTGCACTGATCACAAGAATGCACATGCCATGATCATGTGACTGATCATGCACTGATCACGTGGCTATCATGCACTGATCACGTGGTTAATCAATGCACTGATCACGTGACTGATTATGCACTGATCGCGTAGCTATCATGCACTGATCACATGACTGCGCATGCCATGATCACGTGGACTGATCATGCACTGATCACGTGGCTGTCATGCACTGATCATGTGGCTAATAATAATTGATCACCTAAATAATCATGCACTGATAACGGGGCGACCTTGCACTGATCACAGTGGCTGATCAGGCAACTGATAACTTAGCTATCAATGCACTGATCACATGACTGTGCAAGAACTGACAACGTGGATATCATACACTGGACACGTGACAGATCATGCACTGATCACTTGACTGATCATGGCACTGATCTGGTGGCTATCATGCATTGATCCCGTTGTTGATCATACAATGATCACGTGACTGATCATGCACTCATCACATGGCTATAATGCACTGATCACTTGGCTATCATGCACTGATCACGTGCCTATCATGCACTGATCACGTGGATGATCATACATTGATCACGAGGCTGATTATACACTGATCACGTGACTGATCATGCACTGATCAAGTGGCTAATCATGCAACTGATCACGTGGCTAGCATGCACTGATCACGTGAATGATCATGCAGTGATCACGTGACTGATTATGAACTGATTTCGTAGCTATCATGCACTGATCACATGACTGCCCATGCCATGATCACGTGACTGATCATGCACGGATCAGGTGGCTATCATGCACTGATCACGTGGCTGATCATACACTGATCATGTGGCTGATCATGCACTCATCACGTTGCGTATCCTTCACTCATCACGTGGCTGATCATGCACTGATCACGTGGCTGATGATGCACTAATCACGTGGCTAATCATACATTGATAACATAACTAATCATGCACTGATCCCTTGGCAATCTTGCACTGATCACGTGACTGATCATTGCACTGATCTGGTGGCTACCATGCATTGATCCCGTGGGTTGATCGTACACTGATCACGTGACTGATCATGCACTAGTCACGTGGCTGATCATACATTCAACACGTGACTGATCATGCACTGATCACCTGGCTATCCTGCACTGATAACGTAGCTGATCATGCACTGATCACGTGATTGATCATGCACTGAAGACGTGACTGATCATGCACTGATCACGTGGCTATCATGCACTGATCAAGTGGCTGATCATACTCTGCTCCGAAACTGAATCATGCACTGATCCACGTGGCTGAATCAGAAACTGATCACGTGGACTGAGCATACAGTGATAAGTGTCTGAATATTGCTGATCATGGTATTGATCATGCGGTGATTCACTTGGGTATCGTGCACTGATCACCTGACTCCCATGCACTGATCATGTAACTGTAGGCAATGATCACATGGCTATCATGCAGTGATCACGTGGCTGATCATGCACTGATCACGTGACTGCACGTGCACTGATGACGTGGCTGATCATACAGTGATCACGTGACTGATCATGCACTGATCATGTGGCTGATCATGCACTAATCACGTTGCTGATCATGGACTGGTCAGGTGGCTATCATGCACTGATTATGGGGCTGATCATTCACTGATCACATGGCAATAATGCACTGATCACCTGTCTTATCAAACACTGATCACTTGACTGATCATGCACTGATCACGTGCCTGATCATGCACTGATCACGTGGCTGATCATGCACTGATCACGAAGCTGATCATACACTGATCACGAGACTGCATGCACTGATCATTTGGATGATCATGCACTGATCAAGGGGCTGATTATGCACTGATCACGTGGCTGATCATACAATGTTCACGTGACTGATAATGCACTGATCACGTGCCTGATCATGCACTGATTACGTGGCTGAGCATGCACTGATCACGAAGCTGATCATACACTGATCACGCGACTGTGCATGCACTGAAAACGTGGGTGATCATGCATTCATCACGTGGCTGATCATGCACTGATCACATGGCTGATAATACACTGTTCATGTGCCTGATCATGCACTAAATATGTTGCGGATAATGCAATGATCGTGTGGCTGATCATACACTGATCACGTGGCTGATCATATTCTGATCACGTGGCTGATCAGGCACTGAATAATCATGTACTGTTCACGTGGCTATCATGCACTGATCACGTGACTGATCATGCACTGATCACGTGGATATCATGCACTGCTCATGTGACTGAGCATGCACTGATCACTTAGCTATCATGCATTGATCACTTGGCTATCATGCACTGAACACGTGGCTGATCATACACTGATCACGTGACTGCATATGCACTGATCACGTGGCTGATCATACAGTGATCAAGTGGCTGATCATGCACTGATTACTTGGCTGATAATGCACAGATCTCGTAAGTATCATGCACTGATCACATGGCTATCATGCACTGATCCCATGGCTGATCATGCAGTGATCACCTGACTGATCATGCACAGTCGTGGCTATCATGCACTGATCACGTGGCTGATCATACACTGATCACGTGACTGATCATGCACTCTTCACGTGCCTGATCATGCACTGATCACGTGGCTGATTATGCACTGATCACGAAGCTCATCATACACTGATCACGTGACTGTGCATGCACTGATCACGTGGCTTATGATGCACTGATCACGTGGCTGATCATGCATTGATCACGTGCCTGATCATACACTGATCACGTGGCTGATCATGCACTAATCACGTTGTGGATCATGCAGTGATCACGTGGCTGAAAATACAGTGATCACGTGGCTGATCATGGACTGATCACGTGCGTGACCATGAACTGCTCACGTGGCTGATCATGCACTGATCATGAAGCTGATCATACACTGATCACGTGACTGTCCATGTACTGGTCATGTTGCTGATATTGCCCTGATCATGGGGCTGATCATACACTGATCACGTGGCTGATAATGCACTAATCACGTTGCTTATCATGCTCTGCTCAGGTGGCTATCATGCACTGATCACGTGGCTAATCATGCACTGATCACGTGTCTCATCGTACACTTATCACGTGGCTGATCATGCACTAATCACGTTGCTTAACATGCACTGATCAGTTTGCTATCATGCACTGATCACGTGGCTGAACATACACTGATCATGGGACTGCGCATGCACTGATCACGTGATTGATAATGCACTGATCACGTGGCTATCATGCAATGATCACGTGTCTAGCATGCACTGAACACGTGGCTGATCATACACTGCTCACGTGACTGCACATGCACTAATCACGTGACTGCACATGCACTGATCACGTAATTGTATGCAATGATCACGTGGCTATCATGCACTGATCACGTGGCTAATCATGCACTGCTCATGTGACAGAGCATGCACTGATCACGTAGCTATCATGCATTGATCACTGGTCTATCATGTACTGATCACGTGACTGCACATGCAGTGATCACATAATTGTAGGCAATGATTACGTGGCTATCATGCACTGCTCATGTGACTGAGCATGCACTGATTACGTAGCTATCATGCATTGATCACTTGACTATCATGCACTGAACACGTGGCTGATCATACACTGATCACGTGACTGCACATGCACTGATCACGTGACTGATCATACAGTGATCACGTGGCTGATCATGCACTGATTACGTGGCTGATCATGCACTGATCTCATATCTATCATGCACTGATCACATGGCTATCATGCACTGATCACGTGGCTGATCATACACTGATCACGTGACTGACCATGCACTGATCACGAGTCTGATTATGCACTGATCACTTGGCTGATCATGCACTGATCACAAAGCTGATCATACACTGATCACGTGACTGTGCATGCACTGATCACGTGGCTGATCATGCACTGATCACGTGGCTGTTCATGCAATGATAACCTGGCTATCATACACTGATTATGTGTCTGATCATGCACTCTTCACTGGCCTTATCATGCACTGATCATGTGGCTGATCATGCAATGATCACGAAGCTGATCATACACTGATCACGTGACTGTGCCTGCACTGACCATGTGGTTGATCATGCACTGATCACGTGGGAGAGCATGAACTGATCACGTGGCTGATCATACACTGATCACGTGACTGATCATGCACTAATCACTTTGCGTATTATGCAATGATCACGTGGCTGATCATACGCTGATCACGTGGCTGTTCATGCACTGATCACGTGGCTGAAATACACTGATCAAATTACTGATGATGCATTGATCACGTGCCTGATCATGCACTGATCACGAAGCTGGTCATACACTGATCACGTGGCTGATCATACACTGATCACGTGACTGATCATGCACTAATCACGTTGCGGATTATGCAATGATCACGTGGCTGTTCATGCACTGTTCACGTGGCTGAAATACACTGAACAAATTACTGATAATGCACTGATCACGTGCCTGTTCATGCACTGTTCACGAAGCTGATCATACACTGATCACGTGGCTGATCATACACTGATCACATGACTGTGCATGCACTGATCACGTGGCTGATCATGCACTGATCATTTGGCTGATAATGCACTGATCACGTGGCTGATCATGCACTGATCACGTGGCTGATCATACACTGATCACGTGGCTGATCATGCACTGATTACGTGGCTTATCATACACTGATCACATGACTTATCATGCACTGATCAGGTGCCTGATCATGCACTAATCACGTACCTGATCATGCACTGATCATTTGGCTGATCATACACTGATCCCGTGACTGCGCATGCACTGAACACTTGACTGATCATTCACTGATCACCTGGCTATAATGCACTGATCATGTGTCTATAATGCACTAATCACGTGACTGCGCATGAACTGATCACTTACCTGTTCATGCACTGATTACGTGGCTATCATGCACTGATCATGTGGCTGATCATGCAATGATCACGAAGCTGATCATACACTGATCGCGTGACTGTGCCTGCACTGATCATGTGGTTTATCATGCACTGATCACGTGGGAGATCATGAACTGATCACGTGGCTGATCATACACTGATCACGTGACTGATCATGCACTAATCACGTTGCGGATTATGCAATGATCACGTAGCTGTTCATGCACTGATTACGTGGCTGAAATACACTGATCAAATTACTGATAATGCACTGATCACGTGCCTGATCATGCACTGATCACGAAGCTGATCATACACTGATCACGTGGCTGATCATACATTGATCACATGACTGTGCATGCACTCATCACGTGCCTGATCATACACTGATCACGTGGCTGATCATACACTGATCACATGACTGTGCATGCACTCATCACGTGGCTGATCATGCACTGATCACGTGGCTGATCATGCAGTGATCACGTGGCTGATCATACACTGATCATTTGGCTGATAATGCACTGATCACGTGGCTGATCATGCATTTATCACGTGGCTGATCATACACTGATCACGTGGCTGATCATGCACTGATTACGTGGCTGATCATACACTGATCACATGACTTATCATGCACTGATCAGGTGCCTGATCATGCACTGATCATTTGGCTGATCATACACTGATCCCGTGACTGCGCATGCACTGATCACGTGACTGATCATTCACTGTTCACCTGGCTATCATGCACTGATCATGTGTCTATCATGCACTAATCACGTGACTGCGCATGAACTGATCACTACCTGTTCATGCACTGATTACGTGGCTATCATGCCCTGATCACGTGGCTGATCATGCACTGATCACATGACTGATTATGCACTGATCGTATAGCTATAACGCACTGATCACATGACTGGGCATGCCATGATCATGTGACTGATCATGCACTGATCACGTGCCTATCATGAACTGATCACGTGGCTGATCATGCACTGATCACGTGGCTATCATGCACTGATCATGTGGCTAATCATACATTGATCACCTAAATAATCATGCACTGATCACGGGGCGATATTGCACTGATCACGTGGCTGATAAGGCACTGATAACTTACCTATCATGCACTGATCACATGACTGCGCAAGAACTGATCACGTGGATATCATACACTGGACATGTGACAGATAATGCACTGATCACGTGACTGATCATGCACTGATCACTTGACAATCTTGCACTGATCACGTGGCTGATCATGCACTGATCACGTAGCTATCATGCACTGATCACATGACTGCGCATGAACTGATCATGTGGATATCATACACTGATCAAGTGACATATCATGCAGTGATCACTTGAATGATCATGCACTGATCACGTGGCTATCAGGCACTGATCACGTGCCTGTTCATGCACTAATCAGGTTGTGGATCATGCACTGATCACGTGGCTGATAATACAGTGATCACGTGGCTGATCATGCACTGATCACATGGATGATCATACACTGATCACATGACTAATCATGCACTGATCACATGCCTGACCATGAACTGATGACGTGGCTGATCATACACTGATCATGAAGCTGATCATACACTGATCACGTGACTGTGCATGCACTCATCTCGTGGATGATATTGCACTGGTCACGTGGCTGATCATGCACTATTCACGTGTCTGATCGTACACTGATCACGTGGCTTATCATGCACAAATCACGTTTCTTATCATGCACTGATCAGGTTGCTATCATGCACTGATCACGTGGATGATCATACACTAATCACGTGACTGCACATGCACTGATCAAGTGACTGGTCATGCACTGTTCACGTGTCTATCATGCACTGATCACGTGACTGCACATGCACTGATCACGTAATTGTAGGCAATGCTCACGTGGCTATCATGCACTGCTCATGTTACTGAGCATGCACTGATCACGTAGCTATCATGCATTGATCACTTGGCTATCATGCACTGAACACGTGGCTGATCATACACTGATCACGTGACTGCACATACACTGATTACGTGGCTCATCATACAGTGATCACGTGGCTGATCATGCACTGGTTACGTGGCTGATTATGCCCTGATCTCGTAGCTATCATGCACTGATCACATGGCTATCATGCACTCATCACGTGGCTGATCATGCACTGATCACGTGACTGATCTTGCACTGATCTGGTGGCTATCATGCATTTATCACGTGGTTGATCATACACTGATCACGTGACTGATCATGCACTGATCACGTGGCTATCATGCACTGATCACTTGGCTATCATGCACTGATCACGTGGCTATCATGCACTGATCTTGTGGCTGATCATACACTAATCACGTGTCTGCACATGCACTGATCACGTTAGAGTTCATGCACTGATCACGTGGCTATCATGCACTGTTCACGTGTCTATCATGCACTGATCACGTGACTGCACATGCACTGATCACGTAATTGTAGGCAATGATCACCTGGCTATCATGCACTGCTCATGTTACTGAGCATGCACTGATCACGTAGCTATCATGCATTGATCACTTGGCTATCATGCACTGAACACCTGGCTGATCATACACTGGTCAGGTAACCGCACATGCACTGATCACATGGCTGATCATACAGTGATCACGTGGCTGATCATGCACTGGTTACGTGGTTGATCTAGCACTGATCTCGTAGCTATCATGCACTGATCACATGGCTATCATGCACTGATCCCGTGGCTGATAATGCCCTGGTCACGTGACTGATCATGCACTGGTCAACTGGCTATCGTGCACTGATCACGTGGATGATCATACACTGATCACCTGACTGATCATGCACTGATCACGTGCCTGATCATGCACTGATCATGTGACTGTGCATGCACTCATCACGTGGCTGATCATGCACTGATCACGTGGCTGATCATGCAATGATAACCTGGCTATCATAAACTGATCACGTGACTGATCATGCACTCTTCACTGGCCTGATCATGCACTGATCACCTGGCTGATAATGCACTGATCACGAAGCTGATCGTACACTGATCATGTGACTCTGCATGCACTGATAACGTGGCTGATCATGCACTGATCACGTGGTGATCATTCACTGATCACATGGCTGATCATACACTGATCACGTGGCTGATCATACACTGATCAAATTTCTGATAATGCACTGATCACGTGCCTGATAATGCACTGATCAGAAAGCTGACCATACACTGATCACGTGACTGTGCATGCACTTATCACGTGGCTTATCATACACTGATCACGTGGTTGATCATGCACTGATCACGTGGCTGATCATACACTGATCACGTGACTTATCATGCACTGATCATGTGCCTGATCATACACTGATCACGTACATGATCATGCACTGATCATTTGGCTGATCGTACACTGATCACTTGACTGCTCATGCACTGATCACGTGACTGATCATGCACTGATCACTGGCTATCATGCACTGATCACGTGTCTATCATGCACTAATCATGTGATTGCCCATGAACTGATCACTTACCTGTTCATGCACTGATCACGTGGCTATCATTCACTGATCACGTGGCTGATCCTGCAATGATCACCTGACTGATTATGAACTGATTGTGTAGCTATCATGCACTGATCACATGAGTGCACATGCCAAGATCACGTGACTGATCATGCACTGATCAGGTGGCTAAACATACATTGATCACTTAACTAACCATGCACTGATCACGTGGCAATCTTGCACTGATGACGTAGATGATCATGCACTGATCACATAGCTATCATCCACTGAGCACATGACTGCCCATGAACTGATTCCGTGGCTATCATACACTGATCAAGCGACATATCATGCACTGATCACTTGACTAATCATGCACTGATCACGTGGATATCATGCACTGATCACGTGGCTGATCGTGCACTGATTAGCTGGCTATCATACACTGATCAAGTGACTGCTCATGCACTCTTCACGTACCTGATCATGCACTGATCACGTGGCTGACCATGCACTGATCACGAAGCTGATCATACACTGATCACGTGACTGTGCATGCACTGATTACGTGGCTGATCATACACTGATCACGTGGTGATCATTCACTGATCACGTGGCTGATCATGCACTAATCACCTTCTGGATCATGCACTGATCACGTGGCTGATCATACACTGATCACGTGGCTGATCATGCACTGATCACGTGGCTGATCATGCACTGATCACGTGGCTGATCATACTCTGATTACGAAGTTGATCATACACTGATCACGTGACTGCATCCACTGATCATTTGACTGTGCATGCACTGATCACATGGATGATCATGCACTGATTAATCATGTACTGGTCACTTGGCTATCATGCAGTGATCACGTGGCTGATCAGGAACTGATCACGTGCCTAATCATGCACAGGTCATGTGTCTGAATGTGGCTGATCATGTGATTGATCATGCGCTTTACACGTGGCTATCATGCACTGATGATGTGCCTCAGGAGGCAATAATCAAAGAGCTGAGCAGGCACAAATCACGCATTCAGCAGGCAATAATCATGGACATCACCTGTGATGAATCATGCTGCTCAGCTGGCAAAAGTCAAGCAGATGAGCAGGTAGGAATCACACGGCTCAGCTGGCAATTGTCAAGCAGATGAGAAGGCAGGAGTCACGAAGCTCAGCTGGCAATAATAACGCAGATGAGCAGCCAGGAATCACGCAGCTCAACTGGCAATTATCAAGACGATGAGCAGGCAGGAATCAAGCAGCTCAGCTGGCTCTTGTCAAGCAGCTGAGCAGACAGGAAAAACGCAGCTCAGTAGGCCCTGATCACGTGACTGAGCACGCACTGTTCACGTGGCTGATCATACACTGATCACGTGCTTGATCATGCCCTGATCACATGGCTATCATTCACTGATCACTTGACTGTGCATGCACTGATCACGTGGATGATCATACAGTGATCACGTGACTGATCATGCACTAAAAAATGGCTGATCATGCACTGATCACGTGACTGATCATGCACTGATCACGTGATTGATCATGCACTGATTAATCATGTACTGGTCACGTGGCTATCATGCACTGATCACGTGGCTGATCATACACTTATCACGTGGCTATCATGAACTGATCACATGGCTATCATGCACTGATTCCGTGGCTGATCATGCACTGATCATGTGGCTACCATGCACTGATCACGTGGCTGATCATGCACTATTCACATGGCTGATCATGCACTGATCACGAAGCTGAGCATACAATGATCAGGTGACTGTGCATGCACTCATTACGTGGCTGATCATGCACTGATCACGTGGCTGATCATGCCCTGATACCCTGGCTATCATACACTGATAAGGTGACTGATCATGCACTCTTTACGTGCCTGATCATGCACTGATCACATGACTGATCATGCACTGATCACGTACCTGATAATGCACTGATCATTTGGCTGATCATATACTGATAACGTTACTGTTCATGCACTGATCACGTGGCTATCAAGCACTGATCACGTGGCTGATAATGCACTTGTCACATGGATGATCATACACTGATAACGTGAGAGATCATGCACTGAATACATGACTGATCATGCACTGATCACGTGGCAATCATGCACTGATCACGTGAGTGCCCATGCACTGATTATGTGGATGATCATACACTGATCACCTGACTGATCATGCACTGATCACGGGACTGATCATGCACTGATCACGTGGCTATCATGCACTGATAATGTGACTGCACATGCACTGATCATGGAACTGTAGGCAATGATCACTTGGCTATCATGCACTGATCACGTGGCTGATCATGCACTGATCATGTGACTGAGCATGCACCAATCACGTAGCTACCATGCATTGATCACTTGGCTATCATGCACTGATTACGTGGGTGATCATACACTATTAACCTGACTGCACATGCACTGATCACGTGGCTGATCATACAGTGATCACGTGGCTGATCATGCACTGATCACGTGGCTGATCATGGACTAATCACGTTGCTGATCATGCACTGGCCGGTGCTTATCATGCACTGATTACGTGGCTAATTATGCACTGATCACGTAGCTATCATGCACTGATCACATGGATATCATGCACTGTTCCCGTGGCTGATCATGCACTTATTACGTGACTGATCATGCACTGATCACGATGCTATCATGCACTGAACACGTGGCTGATCATACACTTATCATGTGGCTGATCATGACTGATCACGTGCCTGATCATGCACAGATCACGATGCTATCATGCACTGAACACGTGGCTGATCATACACTGATCATGTAACTGATCATGACTGATCACGTGCCCTATCATGCACTGATCACGTGTCTGATCGTGCAGTGATCACAAAGCTGATCATACACTGACCACGGGACTGTGCATGCACTGATCACTTGGCTGATCATGCACAGATCACCTGGCGGATCATGCACTGGTAACCTGGCTATCATACACTGATCACGTGACTGATCGTGCACCCTTCACGTGCCTGATCATGCACTGATCGAGTGCCTGATCATGCACTGATCACTTTGCTGATCATGCACTGATCACGTGGCTGATCATGTACTTTTCAGGTGCCTGTTCATGCACTGATCACGTGGCTGATCATGCACTGATCACGTGGCTGACCATACACTTATCACATGACTGATCAAGCACTGATCACGTGGATGATCATGCACTGATCATGTGACTGAGCAGGCAGCGATTAAGTACTACCATGCATTGATCACTTGGCTATCATGCAGTGATCACGTGGCTGATCATACACTGATCACGTGCCTGATCATGCACTGATCACGTGGCTATCATGCACTGATAATGTGACTGTGCATGCAGTGATCATGGAACTGTAGGCAATGATCACTTGGCTATCATGCACTGATCACGTGGCTGATCATGCACTGATCATGTGACTAAGCATGCACCAATCACATAGCTACCATGCATTGATCACTTGGCTATCATGCACTGATCACGTGGCTGATCATGCACTGATCACCTGACTGCACATGCACTGATCACGTGGCTGATCATACAGTGATCACGTGGCTGATCATGCACTGATCACGTGGCTGGTCATGCAATAATCGCGTTGCTGATCATGCACTGAACACGTGGCTGATCATACACTGATCATGTGACTGATCATGACTGATCACGTGCCTGATCATGCACTGATCACGTGTCTGATCATGCACTGATCACAAAGCTGATCATACACTGACCAAGGGACTGTGCATGCACTGATCACTTCGCTGATCATGCACAGATCACCTGGCTGATCATGCACTGGTAACCTGGCTATCATACACTGATCACGTGACTGATCGTGCACTCTTCACTGGCCTGATCATGCACTGATCACGTGACTGTGCATGCACTGATCACGTTGCTGATCATGCACTGATCACGTGGCTGATCATGTACTCTTCATGTGCCTGTTCATGCACTGATCACGTGGCTGATCATGCACTGATCACCTCGCTGACCATACACTGATCACATGACTGATCAAGCACTGATCACGTGCCTGATCATGCACTGATCACGTGGCTGATCATACACTGATCACGAAGCTGATCACACACTGATCACGTAACTGTGCATGCACTGATCACGTGGCTGATCATGCACTGATCATGTGACTGAGCATGCACCGATCACGTACTATCATGCATTGATCACTTGGCTATCATGCACTGATCACGTGGCAGATCATACACTGATCAGGTGGCTGATCATGTACTGGTCAAGTGGCTATCATGCACTGATTACGCGGCTGATCATACAGAGATTACGTGGCTATCATGCAGTGATCACGTGGCTGATCATGCACTGATCACGTGACTGATCATGCACTGATCACGTGGCTATCATGCACTAATCATGTGGCTAATCTTACATTGATCACCTAAATAATCATGCACTGATCACCTGGCGATCTTGCACTGATCCCGTGGCTGATCAGGCACTGATAACTTAGCTATCATGAACTGATCACATGACTGGGCAAGAACTGATCACGTGGATATCATACACTGGACACGTGACAGATCATGCACTGATCACGTGACTGATCATGCACTGATCTGGTGGCTATCATGCATTGATCACGTGGTTGATCATACACTGTTCACCTGACTGATCATGCACTGATCACGTGGCTATCATGCACTGATCACGTGGCTATCATGCACTGATCACTTGGCTATCATGCACTGATCACGTGGCTGATCATGCAGTGATCTGTTGGCTATCATGCACTGTTCACAGGCCTATCATGCACTGATCACCTGGATGATCATACACTGATGAAGTGGCTATCATGCACTGATCACGTGACTTTTCATGCACTGATCACGTGGTTATCATGCACTTTTCACGTGTCTATCATGCACTGATCACTTGGCTATCATGCACTGATCACGTGGCTGATCATGCAGTGATCTGTTGGCTCTCATGCACTAATCACGTGCCTATCATGCACTTAGCACGTGGATGATCATACACTGATCACGAGGCTGATCATACACTGATAACGTGACTGATCATGCACTAATCAAGTGGCTATCATGCACTGATTACGTGGCTAGCATGAACTGATCACCTGGCTGATCATGCAGTGATCTGTTGGCTATCATGCACTGATCACGTGGTTATCATGCACTGATCACCTGGCTATCATGCACTGATCACTTGGCTAGCATGCACTGATCACGTGGCTGATCATGCAGTGATCTGTTGGTTCTCATGCACTGATCACGTGCCTATCATGCACTGAGCACTTGGATGATCATACACTGATCACGAGGCTGATCATACACTGATAACGTGACTGATCATGCAGTAATCAAGTGGCTATCATGCACTGATTACGTGGCTAGCATCCACTGATCACGTGAATGATCATGCAGTGATCACGTCGCTATCATGCACTGATCACGTGGTTATCATGCACTGATCACCTGGCTATCATGCACTGATCACTTGGCTAGCATGCACTGATCACGTGGCTGATCATGCAGTGATCTGTTGGTTCTCATGCACTGATCACGTGCCTATCATGCACTGAGCACTTGGATGATCATACACTGATCACGAGGCTGATCATACACTGATAACGTGACTGATCATGCAGTAATCAAGTGGCTATCATGCACTGATTACGTGGCTGATCATACACTGATCACGTGACTGCACATGCACTGATCACGTGACTGATCATACAGTGATCACGTGGCTGATCATGCACTGATTACGTGGCTGATCATGCACTGATCTCATATCTATCATGCACTGATCACATGGCTATCATGCACTGATCACGTGGCTGATCATACACTGATCACGTGACTGACCATGCACTGATCACGAGTCTGATTATGCACTGATCACTTGGCTGATCATGCACTGATCACAAAGCTGATCATACACTGATCACGTGACTGTGCATGCACTGATCACGTGGCTGTTCATGCAATGATAACCTGGCTATCATACACTGATTATGTGTCTGATCATGCACTCTTCACTGGCCTTATCATGCACTGATCATGTGGCTGATCATGCAATGATCACGAAGCTGATCATACACTGATCACGTGACTGTGCCTGCACTGACCATGTGGTTGATCATGCACTGATCACGTGGGAGAGCATGAACTGATCACGTGGCTGATCATACACTGATCACGTGACTGATCATGCACTAATCACTTTGCGTATTATGCAATGATCACGTGGCTGATCATACGCTGATCACGTGGCTGTTCATGCACTGATCACGTGGCTGAAATACACTGATCAAATTACTGATGATGCATTGATCACGTGCCTGATCATGCACTGATCACGAAGCTGGTCATACACTGATCACGTGGCTGATCATACACTGATCACGTGACTGATCATGCACTAATCACGTTGCGGATTATGCAATGATCACGTGGCTGTTCATGCACTGTTCACGTGGCTGAAATACACTGAACAAATTACTGATAATGCACTGATCACGTGCCTGTTCATGCACTGTTCACGAAGCTGATCATACACTGATCACGTGGCTGATCATACACTGATCACATGACTGTGCATGCACTGATCACGTGGCTGATCATGCACTGATCATTTGGCTGATAATGCACTGATCACGTGGCTGATCATGCACTGATCACGTGGCTGATCATACACTGATCACGTGGCTGATCATGCACTGATCACGATGCTATCATGCACTGAACACGTGGCTGATCATACACTGATCATGTGACTGATCATGACTGATCACGTGCCTGATCATGCACTGATCACGTGTCTGATCATGCACTGATTACAAAGCTGATCATACACTGACCAAGGGACTGTGCATGCACTGATCACTTCGCTGATCATGCACAGATCACCTGGCTGATCATGCACTGGTAACCTGGCTATCATACACTGATCACGTGACTGATCGTGCACTCTTCACTGGCCTGATCATGCACTGATCACGTGACTGTGCATGCACTGATCACGTTGCTGATCATGCACTGATCACGCGGCTGATCATGTACTCTTCAGGTGCCTGTTCATGCACTGATCACGTGGCTGATCATGCACTGATCACCTCGCTGACCATACACTGATCACATGACTGATCAAGCACTGATCACGTGCCTGATCATGCACTGATCACGTGGCTGATCATACACTGATCACGAAGCTGATCACACACTGATCACGTGACTGTGCATGCACTGATCACGTGGCTGATCATGCACAGATCACGTGGCTTTTCATGCAATGATAGCCTGGCTATCATACACTGATCACGTGACTGATCATGCACTCTTCACTGGCCTGATCATGCACTGATCACGTGGCTGATCATGCAATGATCACGAAGCTAATCATACACTGATCACGTGACTGTGCCTGCACTGATCATGTGGCTGATCATGCATTAATCACGTGGGAGATCATGCACTGATCAAGTGGCTGATCATACACTGCTCACATGACTGATAATGCACTAAACACGTTGTGGATCATGCACTGATCACGTGGCTGATCATACAATGATCACGTGGCTGTTCATGCACTGATCACGTGGCTGATCATACACTGATCACGGGACTGTGCAGGCACTGATCACCTGGCTGCTCATGCACTGATCTCGTGGCTGATCATACACTGATCATGTTGCTGATCATACACTAATCACGTGGCTGATCATGCACTGATCACGTGGCTGATCATAAACTGATCACATGACTTATCATGCACTGATCAGGTGTCTGATCATGCACTGATCACGTACATGATCATGCACTGATCATTTGGCTGATCATACACTGATCACGTGACTACGCATGCACTGATCACTTGGCTGATCATGCACTGATCACGAGGCTGATCATGCACTGATAACTGGACTATCACACACTGATCACGTGACTGATCATGCACTGAACACGTGGCTAATCATGCACTGATCAAGAAGCTGATCATACACTGATCACGTGACTGTGCATGCACTGATCACGAAGCTGATCATACACTGATCACGTGACTGATCATGCACTGATCACGTGGCTGATCATGCAGTGATCATATGACTGATTATGCACTGATCGCTTAGCTATAGTGCACTGATCACAAGAATGCACATGCCATGATCATGTGACTGATCATGCACTGATCACGTGGCTATCATGCACTGATCACTGTGGTTAATCATGCACTGATCACGTGACTGATTATGCACTGATCGCGTAGCTATCATGCACTGATCACATGACTGCGCATGCCATGATCACGTGACTGATCATGCACTGATCACGTGGCTGTCATTGCACTGATCATGTGGCTAATAATACATTGATCACCTAAATAATCATGCACTGATAACGGGGTGACCTTGCACTGATCACGTGGCTGATCAGGGCACTGATAACTTAGCTATCATGCACTGATCACATGACTGTGCAAGAACTGACAACGTGGATATCATACACTGGACACGTGACAGATCATGCACTGATCACTTGACTGATCATGCACTGATCTGGTGGCTATCATGCATTGATCCCGTTGTTGATCATACAATGATCACGTGACTGATCATGCACTCATCACATGGCTATAATGCACTGATCACTTGGCTATCATGCACTGATCACGTGGATGATCATACATTGATCACGAGGCTGATTATACACTGATCACGTGACTGATCATGCACTGATCAAGTGGCTATCATGCACTGATCACGTGGCTAGCATGCACTGATCACGTGAATGATCATGCAGTGATCACGTGACTGATTATGAACTGATTTCGTAGCTATCATGCACTGATCACATGACTGCCCATGCCATGATCACGTGACTGATCATGCACGGATCAGGTGGCTATCATGCACTGATCACGTGGCTGATCCTACACTGATCATGTGGCTGATCATGCACTCATCACGTTGCGTATCCTTCACTCATCACGTGGCTGATCATGCACTGATCACGTGGCTGATGATGCACTAATCACGTGGCTAATCATACATTGATAACATAACTAATCATGCACTGATCCCTTGGCAATCTTGCACTGATCACGTGACTGATCATGCACTGATCTGGTGGCTACCATGCATTGATCCCGTGGTTGATCGTACACTGATCACGTGACTGATCATGCACTAGTCACGTGGCTGATCATACATTCAACAGGTGACTGATCATGCACTGATCACCTGGCCTATCCTGCACTGATAACGTAGCTGATCATGCACTGATCACGTGATTGATCATGCACTGAAGACGTGACTGATCATGGCACTGATCACGTGGCTATCATGCACTGATCAAGTGGCTGATCATACTCTGCTCCCGAAACTGATCATGCACTGATCCACGTGGCTGATCAGAAACTGATCACGTGACTTGAGCATACAGTGATAAGTGTCTGAATATTGCTGATCATGGTATTGATCATGCGGTGATCACTTGGGTATCGTGCACTGATCACCTGACTCCCATGCACTGATCATGTAACTGTAGGCAATGATCACATGGCTATCATGCAGTGATCAGTGGCTGATCATGCACTGATCACGTGACTGCACGTGCACTGATGACGTGGCTGATCATACAGTGATCACGTGACTGATCATGCACTGATCATGTGGCTGATCATGCACTAATCACGTTGCTGATCATGGACTGGTCAGGTGGCTATCATGCACTGATTATGGGGCTGATCATTCACTGATCACATGGCAATAATGCCACTGATCACCTGTCTTATCAAACACTGATCACTTGACTGATCATGCACTGATCACGTGCCTGATCATGCACTGATCACGTGGCTGATCATGCACTGATCACGAAGCTGATCATACACTGATCACGAGACTGCATGCACTGATCATTTGGATGATCATGCACTGATCAAGGGGCTGATTATGCACTGATCACGTGGCTGATCATACAATGTTCACGTGACTGATAATGCACTGATCACGTGCCTGATCATGCACTGATTACGTGGCTGAGCATGCACTGATCACGAAGCTGATCATACACTGATCACGCGACTGTGCATGCACTGAAAACGTGGGTGATCATGCATTCATCACGTGGCTGATCATGCACTGATCACATGGCTGATAATACACTGTTCATGTGCCTGATCATGCACTAAATATGTTGCGGATAATGCAATGATCGTGTGGCTGATCATACACTGATCACGTGGCTGATCATATTCTGATCACGTGGCTGATCAGGCACTGAATAATCATGTACTGTTCACGTGGCTATCATGCACTGATCACGTGACTGATCATGCACTGATCACGTGGATATCATGCACTGCTCCTGTGACTGAGCATTCACTGATCACTTAGCTATCATGCATTGATCACTTGGCTATCATGCACTGATCACGTGGCTGATCATACCAGTGATCAAGTGGCTGATCATGCACTGATTACTTGGCTGATAATGCACAGATCTCGTAAAGTATCATGCACTGATCACATGGCTATCATGCACTGATCCATGGCTGATCATGCAGTGATCACCTGACTGATCATGCACAGTCGTGGCTATCATGCACTGATCACGTGGCTGATCATACACTGATCACGTGACTGATCATGCACTCTTCACGTGCCTGATCATGCACTGATCACGTGGCTGATTATGCACTGATCACGAAGCTCATCATACACTGATCACGTGACTGTGCATGCACTGATCACGTGGCTTATGATGCACTGATCACGTGGCTGATCATGCATTGATCACGTGCCTGATCATACACTGATCACGTGGCTGATCATGCACTAATCACGTTGTGGATCATGCAGTGATCAACGTGGCTGAAAATACAGTGATCACGTGGCTGATCATGGACTGATCACGTGCGTGACCATGAACTGCTCACGTGGCTGATCATGCACTGATCATGAAGCTGATCATACACTGATCACGTGACTGTCCATGTACTGGTCATGTTGCTGATATTGCCCTGATCATGGGGCTGATCATACACTGATCACGTGTCTGATAATGCACTAATCCGTTGCTTATCATGCTCTGCTCAGGTGGCTATCATGCACTGATCACGTGGCTAATCATGCACTGATCACGTGTCTCATCGTACACTTATCACGTGGCTGATCATGCACTAATCACGTTGCTTAACATGCACTGATCAGTTTGCTATCATGCACTGATCACGTGGCTGAACATACACTGATCATGGGACTGCGCATGCACTGATCACGTGATTGATAATGCACTGATCACGTGGCTATCATGCAATGATCACGTGTCTAGCATGCACTGAACACGTGGCTGATCATACACTGCTCACGTGACTGCACATGCACTAATCACGTGACTGCACATGCACTGATCACGTAATTGTATGCAATGATCACGTGGCTATCATGCACTGATCACGTGGCTAATCATGCACTGCTCATGTGACAGAGCATGCACTGATCACGTAGCTATCATGCATTGATCACTGGTCTATCATGTACTGATCACGTGACTGCACATGCAGTGATCACATAATTGTAGGCAATGATTACGTGGCTATCATGCACTGCTCATGTGACTGAGCATGCACTGATTACGTAGCTATCATGCATTGATCACTTGACTATCATGCACTGAACACGTGGCTGATCATACACTAATCACGTGACTGCACATGCACTGATCACGTGACTGATCATACAGTGATCACGTGGCTGATCATGCACTGATTACGTGGCTGATCATGCACTGATCTCATATCTATCATGCACTGATCACATGGCTATCATGCACTGATCACGTGGCTGATCATACACTGATCACGTGACTGACCATGCACTGATCACGAGTCTGATTATGCACTGATCACTTGGCTGATCATGCACTGATCACAAAGCTGATCATACACTGATCACGTGACTGTGCATGCACTGATCACGTGGCTGATCATGCACTGATCACGTGGCTGTTCATGCAATGATAACCTGGCTATCATACACTGATTATGTGTCTGATCATGCACTCTTCACTGGCCTTATCATGCACTGATCATGTGGCTGATCATGCAATGATCACGAAGCTGATCATACACTGATCACGTGACTGTGCCTGCACTGACCATGTGGTTGATCATGCACTGATCACGTGGGAGAGCATGAACTGATCACGTGGCTGATCATACACTGATCACGTGACTGATCATGCACTAATCACTTTGCGTATTATGCAATGATCACGTGGCTGATCATACGCTGATCACGTGGCTGTTCATGCACTGATCACGTGGCTGAAATACACTGATCAAATTACTGATGATGCATTGATCACGTGCCTGATCATGCACTGATCACGAAGCTGGTCATACACTGATCACGTGGCTGATCATACACTGATCACGTGACTGATCATGCACTAATCACGTTGCGGATTATGCAATGATCACGTGGCTGTTCATGCACTGTTCACGTGGCTGAAATACACTGAACAAATTACTGATAATGCACTGATCACGTGCCTGTTCATGCACTGTTCACGAAGCTGATCATACACTGATCACGTGGCTGATCATACACTGATCACATGACTGTGCATGCACTGATCACGTGGCTGATCATGCACTGATCATTTGGCTGATAATGCACTGATCACGTGGCTGATCATGCACTGATCACGTGGCTGATCATACACTGATCACGTGGCTGATCATGCACTGATTACGTGGCTTATCATACACTGATCACATGACTTATCATGCACTGATCAGGTGCCTGATCATGCACTAATCACGTACCTGATCATGCCACTGATCATTTGGCTGATCATACACTGATCCCGTGACTGCGCATGCACTGAACACTTGACTGATCATTCACTGATCACCTGGCTATAATGCACTGATCATGTGTCTATAATGCACTAATCACGTGACTGCGCATGAACTGATCACTTACCTGTTCATGCACTGATTACGTGGCTATCATGCACTGATCATGTGGCTGATCATGCAATGATCACGAAGCTGATCATACACTGATCGCGTGACTGTGCCTGCACTGATCATGTGGTTTATCATGCACTGATCACGTGGGAGAGCATGAACTGATCACGTGGCTGATCATACACTGATCACGTGACTGATCATGCACTAATCACGTTGCGGATTATGCAATGATCACGTAGCTGTTCATGCACTGAATTACGTGGCTTGAAATACACTGATCAAATTACTGATAATGCACTGATCACGTGCCTGATCATGCACTGATCACGAAGCTGATCATACACTGATCACGTGGCTGATCATACATTGATCACATGACTGTGCATGCACTCATCACGTGCCTGATCATACACTGATCACGTGGCTGATCATACACTGATCACATGACTGTGCATGCACTCATCACGTGGCCTGATCATGCACTGATCACGTGGCTGATCATGCAGTGATCACGTGGCTGATCATACACTGATCATTGGCTGATAATGCACTGATCACGTGGCTGATTCATGCATTTATCACGTGGCTGATCATACACTGATCACGTGGCTGATCATGCACTGATTACGTGGCTGATCATACACTGATCACATGACTTATCATGCACTGAATCAGTGTGCCTGATCATGCACTGATCATTTGGCTGATCATACACTGATCCGTGACTGCGCATGCATGATCACGTGACTGATCATTCACTGTTCACCTGCTATCATGCACTGATCATGTGTCTATCATGCACTAATCAGTGACTGCGCATGAACTGATCACTTACCTGTTCATGCACTGATTACGTGGCTATCATGCCCTGATCACGTGGCTGATCATGCACTGATCACATGACTGATTATGCACTGATCGTATAGCTATAACGCACTGATCACATGAACTGGGCATGCCATGATCATGTGACTGATCATGCACTGATCACGTGCCTATCATGAACTGATCACGTGGCTGATCATGCACTGATCACGTGGCTATCATGCACTGATCATGTGCTAATCATACATTGATCACCTAATAATCATGCACTGATCACGGGGCGATAATTGCACTGATCACGTGGCTGATAAGGCACTGATAACTTACCTATCATGCACTGATCACATGACTGCGCAAGAACTGATCACGTGGATATCATACACTGGACATGTGACAGATAATGCACTGATCACGTGACTGATCATAGCACTGATCACTTGACAATCTTGCACTGATCACGTGGCTGATCATGCACTGATCACGTAAGCTATCATGCACTGATCACATGACTGCGCATGAACTGATCATGTGGATATATACACTGATCAAGTGACATATCATGCAGTGATCACTTGAATGATCATGCACTGATCACGTGGCTATCAGGCACTGATTCACGTGCCTGTTCATGCACTAATCAGGTTGTGGATCATGCACTGATCACGTGGCTGATAATACAGTGATCACGTGGCTGATCATGCACTGATCACATGGATGATCATACACTGATCACATGACTAATCATGCACTGATCACATGCCTGACCATGAACTGATGACGTGGCTGATCATACACTGATCATGAAGCTGATCATACACTGATCACGTGACTGTGCATGCACATCATCTCGTGGATGATATTGCACTGGTCACGTGGCTGATCATGCACTATTCACGTGTCTGATCGTACACTGATCACGTGGCTTATCATGCACAAATCACGTTTCTTATCATGCACTGATCAGGTTGCTATCATGCACTGATCACGTGGATGATCATACACTAATCACGTGACTGCACATGCACTGATCAAGTGACTGGTCATGCACTGTTCACGTGTCTATCATGCACTGATCACGTGACTGCACATGCACTGATCACGTAATTGTAGGCAATGCTCACGTGGCTATCATGCACTGCTCATGTTACTGAGCATGCACTGATCACGTAGCTATCATGCATTGATCACTTGGCTATCATGCACTGAACACGTGGCTGATCATACACTGATCACGTGACTGCACATACACTGATTACGTGGCTCATCATACAGTGATCACGTGGCTGATCATGCACTGGTTACGTGGCTGATTATGCCCTGATCTCGTAGCTATCATGCACTGATCACATGGCTATCATGCACTCATCACGTGGCTGATCATGCACTGATCACGTGACTGATCTTGCACTGATTGGTGGCTATCATGCATTTATCACGTGTTGAATCATACACTGATCACGTGACTGATCATGCACTGATCACGTGGCTATCATGCACTGATCATTTGGCTATCATGCACTGATCACGTGGCTATCATGCACTGATCTTGTGGCTGATCATACACTAATCACGTGTCTGCACATGCACTGATCACGTTAGAGTTCATGCACTGATCACGTGGCTATCATGCACTGTTCACGTGTCTATCATGCACTGATCACGTGACTGCACATGCACTGATCACGTAATTGTAGGCAATGATCACCTGGCTATCATGCACTGCTCATGTTACTGAGCATGCACTGATCACGTAGCTATCATGCATTGATCACTTGGCTATCATGCACTGAACACCTGGCTGATCATACACTGGTCAGGTAACCGCACATGCACTGATCACATGGCTGATCATACAGTGATCACGTGGCTGATCATGCACTGGTTACGTGGTTGATCTAGCACTGATCTCGTAGCTATCATGCACTGATCACATGGCTATCATGCACTGATCCCGTGGCTGATAATGCCCTGGTCACGTGACTGATCATGCAACTGGTCAACTGGCTATCGTGCACTGATCACGTGGATGATCATACACTGATCACCTGACTGATCATGCACTGATCATCGTGCCTGATCATGCACTGATCATGTGACTGTGCATGCACTCATCATCGTGGCTGATCATGCACTGATCACGTGGTGATCATGCAATGATAATCCTGGCTATCATAAACTGATACAGTGACTGATCATGCACTCTTCACTGGCCTGATCATGCACTTGATCACCTGGCTGATAATGCACTGATCACTGAAGCTGATCGTTACACTGATCATGTGACTCTTGCATGCACTGTGATAACGTGCCTGATCATGACACTGATCACGTGTGTGAATAACATTTCATACACTGATCACATGGCTGATCATACCACTGATCAAATTTCTGATAATGCACTGATCACGTGCCTGATAATGCACTGATCAGAAAGCTGACCATACACTGATCACGTGACTGTGCATGCACTTATCACGTGGCTTATCATACACTGATCACGTGGTTGATCATGCACTGATCACGTGGCTGATCATACACTGATCACGTGACTTATCATGCACTGATCATGTGCCTGATCATACACTGATCACGTACATGATCATGCACTGATCATTTGGCTGATCGTACACTGATCACTTGACTGCTCATGCACTGATCACGTGACTGATCATGCACTGATCACTGGCTATCATGCACTGATCACGTGTCTATCATGCACTAATCATGTGATTGCCCATGAACTGATCACTTACCTGTTCATGCACTGATCACGTGGCTATCATTCACTGATCACGTGGCTGATCCTGCAATGATCACCTGACTGATTATGAACTGATTGTGTAGCTATCATGCACTGATCACATGAGTGCACATGCCAAGATCACGTGACTGATCATGCACTGATCAGGTGGCTAAACATACATTGATCACTTAACTAACCATGCACTGATCACGTGGCAATCTTGCACTGATGACGTAGATGATCATGCACTGATCACATAGCTATCATCCACTGAGCACATGACTGCCCATGAACTGATTCCGTGGCTATCATACACTGATCAAGCGACATATCATGCACTGATCACTTGACTAATCATGCACTGATCACGTGGATATCATGCACTGATCACGTGGCTGATCGTGCACTGATTAGCTGGCTATCATACACTGATCAAGTGACTGCTCATGCACTCTTCACGTACCTGATCATGCACTGATCACGTGGCTGACCATGCACTGATCACGAAGCTGATCATACACTGATCACGTGACTGTGCATGCACTGATTACGTGGCTGATCATACACTGATCACGTGGTGATCATTCACTGATCACGTGGCTGATCATGCACTAATCACCTTCTGGATCATGCACTGATCACGTGGCTGATCATACACTGATCACGTGGCTGATCATGCACTGATCACGTGGCTGATCATGCACTGATCACGTGGCTGATCATACTCTGATTACGAAGTTGATCATACACTGATCACGTGACTGCATCCACTGATCATTTGACTGTGCATGCACTGATCACATGGATGATCATGCACTGATTAATCATGTACTGGTCACTTGGCTATCATGCAGTGATCACGTGGCTGATCAGGAACTGATCACGTGCCTAATCATGCACAGGTCATGTGTCTGAATGTGGCTGATCATGTGATTGATCATGCGCTTTACACGTGGCTATCATGCACTGATGATGTGCCTCAGGAGGCAATAATCAAAGAGCTGAGCAGGCACAAATCACGCATTCAGCAGGCAATAATCATGGACATCACCTGTGATGAATCATGCTGCTCAGCTGGCAAAAGTCAAGCAGATGAGCAGGTAGGAATCACACGGCTCAGCTGGCAATTGTCAAGCAGATGAGAAGGCAGGAGTCACGAAGCTCAGCTGGCAATAATAACGCAGATGAGGCAGCCAGGAATCACGCAGCTCAACTGGCAATTATCAAGCCGATGAGCAGGCAGGAATCACGCAGCTCAGCTGGCGATTATCAAGACGATGAGCAGGCAGGAATCAAGCAGCTCAGCTGGCTCTTGTCAAGCAGCTGAGCAGACAGGAAAAACGCAGCTCAGTAGGCCCTGATCACGTGACTGAGCACGCACTGTTCACGTGGCTGATCATACACTGATCACGTGCTTGATCATGCCCTGATCACATGGCTATCATTCACTGATCACTTGACTGTGCATGCACTGATCACGTGGATGATCATACCAGTGATCACGTGACTGATCATGCACTAAAAAAATGGCTGATCATGCCACTGATCACGTGACTGATCATGCACTGATCACGTGATGATCATGCACTGATTAATCATGTACCTGGTCACGTGGCTATCATGCACTGATCACGTGGCTGATCATACACTTATCACGTGGCTATCATGAACTGATCACCATGGCTATCATGCACTGATTCCGTGGCTGATCATGCACTGATCATGTGGCTACCATGCACTGATCACGTGGCTGATCATGCCTATTCACATGGCTGATCATGCAGCTGATCACCGAAGCTGAGGCATACAATGATCAGGTGACTGTGCATCGCACTCATTACGTGGCTGGATCATGCACTGATCACGTGGCTGATCATGCCCTGATAACCCTGGCTATCATACACTGATAAGGTGACTTGATCATGCACTCTTTACGTGCCTGATCATGCACTGATCACATGACTGATCATGCACTGATCACGTACCTGATAATGCACTGATCATTTGGCTGATAATAAACTGATAACGTTACTGTTCATGCACTGATCACGTGGCTATCAAGCACTGATCACGTGGCTGATAATGCACTTGTCACATGGATGATCATACACTGATAACGTGAGAGATCATGCACTGAATACATGACTGATCATGCACTGATCACGTGAGTGCCCATGCACTGATTATGTGGATGATCATACACTGATCACCTGACTGATCATGCACTGATCACGGGACTGATCATGCACTGATCACGTGGCTATCATGCACTGATAATGTGACTGCGCATGCACTGATCATGGAACTGTAGGCAATGATCACTTGGCTATCATGCACTGATCACGTGGCTGATCATGCACTGATCATGTGACTGAGCATGCACCAATCACGTAGCTACCATGCATTGATCACTTGGCTATCATGCACTGATTACGTGGGTGATCATACACTATTAACCTGACTGCACATGCACTGATCACGTGGCTGATCATACAGTGATCACGTGGCTGATCATGCACTGATCACGTGGCTGATCATGGACTAATCACGTTGCTGATCATGCACTGGCCGGTGCTTATCATGCACTGATTAGGTGGCTAATTATGCACTGATCACGTAGCTATCATGCACTGATCACATGGATATCATGCACTGTTCCCGTGGCTGATCATGCACGATTACGTGACTGATCATGCACTGATCACGATGCTATCATGCACTGAACACGTGGCTGATCATACACTTATCATGTGGCTGATCATGACTGATCACGTGCCTGATCATGCACAGATCACGATGCTATCATGCACTGAACACGTGGCTGATCATACACTGATCATGTAACTGATCATGACTGATCACGTGGCCCTATCATGCACTGATCCACGTGTCTGATCGTGCAGTGATCACAAAGCTGATCATACACTGACCACGGGACTGTGCATGCACTGATCACTTGGCTGATCATGCACAGATCACCTGGCGGATCATGCACTGGTAACCTGGCTATCATACACTGATCACGTGACTGATCGTGCACCCTTCACGTGCCTGATCATGCACTGATCGAGTGCCTGATCATGCACTGATCACTTTGCTGATCATGCACTGATCACGTGGCTGATCATGTACTTTTCAGGTGCCTGTTCATGCACTGATCACGTGGCTGATCATGCACTGATCACGTGGCTGACCATACACTTATCACATGACTGATCAAGCACTGATCACGTGGATGATCATGCACTGATCATGTGACTGAGCAGGCAGCGATTAAGTACTACCATGCATTGATCACTTGGCTATCATGCAGTGATCACGTGGCTGATCATACACTGATCACGTGCCTGATCATGCACTGATCACGTGGCTATCATGCACTGATAATGTGACTGTGCATGCAGTGATCATGGAACTGTAGCAATGATCACTTGGCTATCATGCACTGATCACGTGGCTGATCATGCACTGATCATGTGACTAAGCATGCACCAATCACATAGCTACCATGCATTTGATCACTTGGCTATCATGCACTGATCACGTGGCTGATCATGCACTGATCACCTGACTGCACATGCACTGATCACGTGGCTGATCATACAGTGATCACGTGGCTGATCATGCACTGATCACGTGGCTGGTCATGCAATAATCGCGTTGCTGATCATCACTGATCACGATGCTATCATGCACTGAACACGTGGCTGATCATACACTGATCATGTGACTGATCATGACTGATCACGTGCCTGATCATGCACTGATCACGTGTCTGATCATGCACTGATCACAAAAGCTGATCATACACTGACCAAGGGACTGTGCATGCACTGATCACTTCGCTGATCATGCACAGATCACCTGGCTGATCATGCACTGGTAACCTGGCTATCATACACTGATCACGTGACTGATCGTGCACTCTTCACTGGCCTGATCATGCACTGATCACGTGACTGTGCATGCACTGATCACGTTGCTGATCATGCACTGATCACGGGCTGATCATGTACTCTTCAGTGCCTGTTCATGCACTATCACGTGGCTGATCATGCACTGATCACCTCGCTGACCATACACTGATCACATGACTGATCAAGCACTGACACGTGCCTGATCATGCACTGATCACGTGGCTGATCATACACTGATCACGAAGCTGATCACACACTGATCACGTAACTGTGCATGCACTGATCACGTGGCTGATCATGCACTGATCATGTGACTGAGCATGCACCGATCACGTACTATCATGCATTGATCACTTGGCTATCATGCACTGATCACGTGGCAGATCATACACTGATCAGGTGGCTGATCATGTACTGGTCAAGTGGCTATCATGCACTGATTACGCGGCTGATCATACAGAGATTACGTGGCTATCATGCAGTGATCACGTGGCTGATCATGCACTGATCACGTGACTGATCATGCACTGATCACGTGGCTATCATGCACTAATCATGTGGCTAATCTTACATTGATCACCTAAATAATCATGCACTGATCACCTGGCGATCTTGCACCTGATCCCGTGGCTGATCAGGCACTATAACTTAGCTATCATGAACTGATCACATGACTGGGCAAAACTGATCACGTGGATATCATACACTGGACACGTGACAGATCATGCACTGATCACGTGACTGATCATGCACTGATCTGGTGGCTATCATGCATTGATCACGTGGTTGATCATACACTGTTCACCTGACTGATCATGCACTGATCACGTGGCTATCATGCACTGATCACGTGGCTATCATGCACTGATCACTTGGCTATCATGCACTGATCACGTGGCTGATCATGCATGATCTGTTGGCTATCATGCACTGTTCACAGGCCTATCATGCACTGATCACCTGGATGATCATACACTGATGAAGTGGCTATCATGCACTGATCACGTGACTTTTCATGCACTGATCACGTGGTTATCATGCACTTTTCACGTGTCTATCATGCACTGATCACTTGGCTATCATGCACTGATCACGTGGCTGATCATGCAGTGATCTGTTGGCTCTCATGCACTAATCACGTGCCTATCATGCACTTAGCACGTGGATGATCATACACTGATCACGAGGCTGATCATACACTGATAACGTGACTGATCATGCACTAATCAAGTGGCTATCATGCACTGATTACGTGGCTAGCATGAACTGATCACCTGGCTGATCATGCAGTGATCTGTTGGCTATCATGCACTGATCACGTGGTTATCATGCACTGATCACCTGGCTATCATGCACTGATCACTTGGCTAGCATGCACTGATCACGTGGCTGATCATGCAGTGATCTGTTGGTTCTCATGCACTGATCACGTGCCTATCATGCACTGAGCACTTGGATGATCATACACTGATCACGAGGCTGATCATACACTGATAACGTGACTGATCATGCAGTAATCAAGTGGCTATCATGCACTGATTACGTGGCTAGCATCCACTGATCACGTGAATGATCATGCAGTGATCACGTCGCTATCATGCACTGATCACGTGGTTATCATGCACTGATCACCTGGCTATCATGCACTGATCACTTGGCTAGCATGCACTGATCACGTGGCTGATCATGCAGTGATCTGTTGGTTCTCATGCACTGATCACGTGCCTATCATGCACTGAGCACTTGGATGATCATACACTGATCACGAGGCTGATCATACACTGATAACGTGACTGATCATGCAGTAATCAAGTGGCTATCATGCACTGATTACGTGGCTGATCTACACTGATCACGTGACTGCACATGCACTGATCACGTGACTGATCATACAGTGATCACGTGGCTGATCATGCACTGATTACGTGGCTGATCATGCACTGATCTCATATCTATCATGCACTGATCACATGGCTATCATGCACTGATCACGTGGCTGATCATACATTACGTGCTGACCATGCACTGATCAGTCTGATTATGCACATCATTGGCTGATGCACTGATCACAAAGCTGATCATACACTGATCACGTGACTGTGCATGCACTGATCACGTGGCTGTTCATGCAATGTAACTGGCTATCATACACTGATTATGTGTCTGATC